>NC_053428.1:28231605-28503480 GCF_007990345.1 Gossypium hirsutum
AGCGAACTCGAATGTGCTAATCCTCCAGTTGCGGGGAGGAATTGTCGCGAAGAAATTGCCTTTGGACTAATAGCGGAGCATATCCAACTCCTCCCATAACCGAGTAAGGTACCCAATCTTGGCTTCCACATTTGTATAGCAGAACTGAAGGACGGATCCAGGGTGCTCTCCATGTTATATTCTCAGCGCGAAGATTCTGATAAACTGATACCCAATGTTGCTCGGTGACTTCCTTCGGCCATTCTTTATTGAGGTAAGCTTCTAGCGGGAGAATGTTTTAGAAAACATATGGAACAGAGTGCGCTCTACCTTCCAGAAGTGACTCAATATCCAAACATTGAGCAACTGCGCGCATCCGATAAATCGTCCCTCCCCTTTTATTCGACAACTACTCAGGGACCTGAAGGTCTCGGCTAGGATGGTCGGGACAGGGTTGATTCCTTGTTTTAACCTTTCAAAGAAATCAACTACTTCAACTTCGAGATGTTCGAGAACTTTTGGGAAAATGACCAAACCGTAAATGGACAAAGCGAATAGATTTACCCTTTTCAGCATGTTGGGATGGTTCAGAGCCAAATCTCGTAGGGAGGACCATGGAATGCAAATGGTTTCATTCTTCTTCTTTATCTGTTTTTCGGCCCATGCATCAGTCATGTCTGTCAGTCTCACTAACTTTTTCTTGAAGGTCATCGGCTTAGGCTCCTTCACATATATTTTGCCGAATTGTACATTGTCGATGCGGAGTAAAGCAGCATACTCTTCTATGGTTGGAGTCATGTCTTCTTGATTGAAGGTGAAACACTGATAAGCTGGGTCCCAGAACCGAACCATGGCTTGAATCAACTGTTCGTCTACACGGATGGTGATCAGGTGAGCTATATCTCCATACCTCTCAGTGAAAATGTCTCTAGTGTCTAAATCCCACTGATTCCAAATTCGAACCAAATCCTCAAAGTTATTTTGGCGAACATTTACAGTTATATGTTCGGGCAAATTAGCGACACACCCTTCCACTAGACTATCCCCCTTTTCTCTCTGAATTTTTAGAGACCAGTCCCGAACCACGGTATTCTTCTCGGTTATTTGTGTAATTGACTCCTCCATCAGAAACCCGTTTTTTTGGCAACCAACTTTTAATCAACACATTCCTAATATGATGCCTATGATGCATGATGAAAATAAAAGTAAAAACAAACAAACTTGGTTAGTAAACACAACAAATATGATTTGAAAAACAAATTAAACTACCCAATCCAATTATTTTGCATAAACAGTGTAAATAAAAGGCAAAAGGCATTTTCCCCGTGTACTTATTTTGATGACTATAAGCGGACAGAGGTTCGGCATGGCTCTAATTGGATAGCTCGTATGGTTCACTATATGCGGTTTTGGTTCTAGGTGGGTACTCGAATCGTCTGCACTGTCATCTACTAAGATTAGTACAGAGCCTCGGTCATGGCCCATCATAGGCTTACGAGATCAATTCGAGGGATTACATTTACTTATGCCTATGCGCAGGGACAAGTTAACTCACGAAAGCATAAGTCATATGTAACCCGAAAGTATTCACTAGCCTGTGCGGAGGAACGAGTTAACTCACGAAGGCGTGGCGTTTACTTTCTCTTAACAGGGACGGAGCCCGGGTATAGAGCTCATGTTATGCAACATAAATGCACGTGCACGGTGTGTGGGGAGAAACTTGTAAACCTTTACGTTTTATTTAGAAAAACTAAACCAAAACTAAAACCGCAAAAATTTAAAGCTGAAAAACAACCTGATAAAACAAGTTAGAATATATACAACACGATGCAAATGCATGATTTTTTTTTGAAAACAAAAAATTTAAGGATCACGACTAAATGTTAATTTGAACAAGAAATTTTGAAAATTTTGACAACACGCGTTTAACATTAGACTCGACTCTCGAAAAAAGGTCCCCAGCGGAGTCGCCAGCTGTAGCGACCTAAAAATTGGGCATGGGCGCTAGTCGAAGTAATTATTGAAAATTTGAAAACTGAATCTCGATTTTATTTGAAAAAGGAGTCGCCACCGATCTTTTTTTTTCTAGGTGTGATCGGACACCTAATAAATTCTCTTTTTAGAAGAAAATTTTATTTTTAAATTTTCTAAAGAAAGAGGTAATTTTAGGTCTACGTAAGAATCCAGAGAAAATTCGAGTTCGGGAGTCGGTTACGCGCGAGGAAGGTATTAGCACCCTCGCGACGCCCAAAATTGGTATCTTGTTAAACGCGTGTTATCTTAATTTTTAAAAATACGAGTTCAATTTAATATTTAATCGTGATCCGATTGAAACACGAGAATTTCTTGTTTTGAAAACACGAGAATTTTAAGACATAATATTTTTTTTAAAACCAAAATTTATGAAACACGAGATTTTTTTTTTGAAAACATGAAAATTTTCAAAACACCGAAATTTTTGAAAACAAGAGGATTTTTGAAATACGAAAAATTTTGAAAACACGAAAATTTTTGAAACACGGAAATTTTTGAAAACGAAAATTTTTGAAACACAAAAATTTTAGAAGACACTAAAAATTTTGGAAAATGGATTTTTTTTTAAAACACTGGATTTTTTTACACAAAATTTTTGATTTTTTATTAAACACGTATCGTATTTAACACGAATCGGTGATATTCACTCAACATAGCAATGAAATCAACGAATTAGTGTCAAATCGATTCATTGTCTTATTTTAAAAACACGAATATATTTTTTTGAAACACGAGAAAAATTTTTGAAGGCACGAAAAATTTTGAAAAATAGAAATTTTTTTTTGTAAATATGAGACTTTTTTTTAATATTTTTTATTTTAAAAAGGGCGTATCGATTTTAACGCGAACCGGTGATATTCACCCAACGTAGCGATGAAATCAACGATTTTATGTTAAATCGATTCGTTGCCTTATTTATTAAAATTATCTAAAATAAAATAAAATTAAAATTGAATTAAAAATATAAATACCAAAATATAAAATATAAAGATGCATAAAATGTTAATAATATTATAAGGAAACAACATAAAAATACGATGGTTAAATTTAAAATAAAATAAACAAAATTACCGAAAAACTCCCGAAACACGAGCTTCGTCGAACGGGTTACACGAATTGAAACTCTTTTTTTTCTTTTTTTCTTCTTTCTTTTTTCTTTCTTCTTTCTCTCTTTTTTCCTGGCCTGCTTCAGATTGGGCTGGGACTGCAGGGCCTGCTGGGATTGGGCCGCGCGGGCTGCTGATGCTGGTGGGCTGCTGTGGCCTGCTTCTTTTTCTGGGCTGTTTTTTCTTTTTTTTTGGGCCTTTTCTTTTTGGGCTGCTTTTTTTTGCTTTGGTTTTTTTTGGACTGATTTGTTTTTTTTGTGTTGTTTTTTTAATTATTTTTTTTGGGCTGTTGGGTTTGGGTTTGGGTTGCTGCTGGGTCTTCTTGGGTCACGGGTCGGGTCGGGTCGGTTTGACCCGATTGTTAAATTTTTTTCTTTTTTTCTTTCTTCTTCTTTCTTCTTCTTCTTCTTCTTCTTCTCCTCCTACACGAACCCTAGCCGCCACCACCGCTTGCGCCGCCGCTACCTCCTCCGACGCCGGTACTCTTTCTTTTCTTCTCCTCTTTCTCTTTTCTTCTTTTTTCCTTCGAAAAAATCTCTCTTTTTGCAAGTTTTTTTGATTTTTTCGTGGGTGTGGGGGTTTGATTTTGGGGTTTTAAACCCATTTTATAGTTGATATTTGCTTCCTTTTTGCAGGTGGTAGGTGAAGAAGGAGCAGACACCCATGTTTGTGGCCTGAAAATCTGGGAAGTGGGTGCCCTAAATCACGTAACCTGTCTGAAGGACCAAATCACAAATGCAGCAAAACTTCTGGGGCTAAATGTAATTTTTAGAAAAATTAGGATTAAAATGAAATTTAATGAAAGTTTAGGAGTCTAAGTGAAATTTAAAGAAAGTTTAAGGGTCAAAATGAAATTTAGGAAAAGTTTAGGGGTCAAAATGCAATTTTTATTTTTTAAATTTTTTTTTTGAAATTTTGAAAATTAAACACAAATTCTAGTCGGACAAAAATTTAGTGCTTACAGTATTGAAAGGATTAAATTGCAAAGTGCGGGTATGGATATGCTAGAGTGTTGGAATTCATTCTTGGTACAATAGTGATTGTGAAGTGTAACCATTTGGATGTGTTTGAAATATAATGCTGCGATTGCAAGTAGTATATGGAGGCTTTTATACGACATAGTTTCATGATTGGTTAGATGTGTAAAAGATGATATTTGGTATGATTAGGCTCCAAAAGTTCTGTTGAATTGATTCTTTTTTTGTTCAAATCGATTCATTTTTGTTTAAATCAATTCTTTGTTGTTTAACTCAATTTAAACTCCAACACTTATGGGGCTTGTGGTATGCATAATTGCATATAAACATTCTTGAGTTTAAGTTAAGTTTTGGCATGAACTAATTTTAAAAAGGTCATTTTTGCAAAATTTCCAGAAAGTATTGATACCGTGATAATAAGTATTGGTACTCCGTTAAATGTTTTATTTTCTAAAATGACAGAATGTCAAAATGGTATCGATGCTTGTCATTGCTATTAATACATGTTTCTAAATTTTAGAAAGTTTACAGTTTGGTCATTGATCATGCTCGGGTTGACTTAGGAGCTTTAATAAGCTTGAATGTCTCCATTTTGATTGTAAATCATATTGTGCATGAGATTATGAAATCAATTGATGTTTAATTGTGTTAATTGTTACAATCTGAATATGATTTGCTCCAGTAATTGTGGTAGCATCCTGTAGCTCGAGTTCGACGATCGGGCCAGGTGAGGGATGTTACATAAGGTATACTCATATTCCCAATGTGGTACCTAAAGTATGCTTCCGTTATATTTTTTAGTCCATTTTTTGGAAGACATTAAAAAAAATTATTGTAGCCAATCACAACGCGCCACATAGTGTTTTTATGTAAGAAAAAGTAAATGTTTTCTTTTATTAAATGTATATACACATTAAAAAATATAAAAATGAAAATAAATATTTAAAAAATTTAGAAAAAATATAATTTAGAAAAAACATATAAATTATAAAAAAAATTATAAGAATAAAATTTATTAAAAACTATGATAATTGAAAAAAACATTAGTTGAAATTAATAATAATATTCAAAAATTTAATAAAAATAAAAATATTTCAAAATATTTTTTAATAAAAATTTTAAAACATATAATTCTAAAATTCTAAAAAGGTATTCAAATTTCAAGTTTTTTTTTTTGCAATTACTTCATATTCAAATACTTTTTTTATAATATTTTTATAATTTTTATATATCATTTTGACTTTTAAAATTTTAAAATTATATATTTTATAAATTTATAAAAAAATAATTTTTTTATATATTATATTTATTTTTTTTACATTTTGAATTAACCTAATAAATATAATACTAAAAAAATAAAAAGGAAATTTCATTGGCCAAAACATGCCATGTGTGTTTTTTATTGGCTAAAGTTGTTTAAAAATTTTTTTTAATGTTGGTTACAAAATAGAGGAAATTGATATTTTAGATACCAAATTGGGATAAAAAAGGTCTAGGTATCAAAGGTAAAAAAATGGGTGTGCTTCAGGGGCAAATTTATAATTTATGTTTATGTTTTTTATTTCAAAATATCATAGCAATCTATTTTAAAAAAATAACAGTGATAACAATTAGACCAGAGACTAAATTTTTATAAATAAAAATATAAAAACTAAATTTCTTCTTATATAAACTTATTCAATATTTTAGCCTTGGCATAATGCCAAAAATAGCCCTATCGTTTGACAGTTTGGTCATTTTAATCATTTATGGTTTTTTTGGAGTACTTTCACCCCTAACACATTTTTTGGTCAAATTGATCAATTTTTAATAGACATGCTAACGTGGTCATTAGTTGACTAACAATCAACATTAATCACTGATGTAGCGGTCTAAATGTAATTAAATGCTAACGTGACACTATTTTGTCTTATATGCCACCATGTTAGCAAAAAAAATTTAAAATTATTAAAAATATATTTTTTTTTGTTTTTGTAAAATTAAAATTACTTTTTTATTTTATAAAAATATCATCATCATCATCATCATCGCCGTTTCTTTTCTCCATTGTTTAACTTTTTTGCCATATCATCAACCAAGTCCACCACCACGATATCATATATTACGTCATTACTTCACATAATTAATTAATTTAATTTAAATTTTTGGGTTTTTATTTTTTAATTTTTGGAGGTTTTTCTGTTTTTAAATTTCTAGGTTTTTAGGTGTTCGTTTGACAATGACAGAGGAAGTTGATGGAAACGGGTCAGGTTCAGTAGCTAAATGGACGCTAGATTTTGATTCAATGACCGAGGAAGTTGATAGGAACGATGAAGATCAAAACAAAGAGATTGGAATTAGGGATTTAAAATATGAGTCAAACAAGAAACAACCTAATTATGATGAAATGGCTTTCGATCTCCTTCTTAGACTATCTGGTTGCCTCAGTTCGGAGGTATGGTGTTCTTCATAGTATTGGCGTTGAACCCACTGTTCGAATTTGGAAGGAGACCACTAAAGGCTTCGATTCTTTTTATGATTTTCTTTATATTTTTTTCTTGTCTCTCTTTTTTGACTTATTTTCTTTTTTGTTTTTCAAACTTCCAATTTGGGGCTTTTTATTTTTACTGAGTAATAGGGATTTAAGCTGTAGGGGCTTTAGGTATGGTTAATGAAGGGTGCAAAATGGTGTTGATGGGATATGTTTAAGTTGGTTTATGGTGGTGATGGTGTTGAGACTCAAGGATGAATTTTGAGGTTTTCAAAGAAACAGTGGGGAAGAAAAAATTATGGAAAGAATAAACAATGGGGAAAAAGATCGGAGACGGTAATGATGATAGTGAATGATGGAAAGAAATAGTAGTAAAGAAGAAACTGTGGAAATTAAAAATTATATGAATTTAATAATCTTAATAATTTTGTAAAAATAGAAAAAATCATTTACTGACGTGGCATATTAAACAAAATAGCGCCATGCTAGCATTTAATTATATTTGGACCATCAGGCCAGCGGTTTATGTTGACCGTTAGTCAACTAACAACCATATTAAAATGTCCGTTAAAAATTAATAAATTTGACCCTCAAAAAGAAAAGGTTAAGGTGAAAGTGCTAAAAAAAAGTCAAAGTGGCCAAACAGCCTAACGTTTAGGGCTATTTTTTTTTGTGAAAAAACACATAACAAAGTTAAATTACATGGAATATCCGAGAGGTGCAAAGGCTTTCTCTTTATCTGACTTAAGGAAATCTAGCACTCCATCTGGAGGAGACTCAAACAATTGTAAATCTTCCTCTCTTTCAAAAGCCAATTTAGCAAGATAATCTGCACATTGATTCTCTTTCCTGAGAATGTATCTTAAAGTCCATTGAATTTCTTGGGACAAAATCCGGTGTATTCTCCTAATCAGAGCAGAGGTTGAGCACTTCGAACCAATGTCATGAATAACTTTGACAACCTCCAAGTTATCTGAATGAATAATCACGTTGCAATGACCTCTACGTTGAATTAGTTTTAAGCCATCCATAATGCCCTAGAATTCTGCATTAAAAATCGAACAATTCCCTAGGAATTTCTTGTAACCCATCACTCAATTGCCAGTAGCATCCCGTACCACTCCTCCAGCAGCTGTTCTGTAACGACCCGAATTTTACCGTTACCGAAAAAGTGTATTTTCGGGTCTCCGTTTCTGAAAAATGGATTCGTAAATATTTATTAAAAATATTTACGAAGTCAATTGAGTGGTTAATTAGAGTTTAATTAAGTAAATTTAGTTTAATTAAGAGTAATTAGGAAAAATGACTAAATTGAATAAAGGATGAAAGTTGAATTGTAGAATAAAAGAAAATGAAGAGGACCAAAATGGCAATTATGCCATTTGTCCTAAGTGAGCGGCATAAACATAAAAATCTGAGATTTTTTTATGTGTTAAAATATATATATTAAATTATTATTATATTATAGTATATTATATTATATATTATATTATATAAATAAGTAAAGAAACATAAGAAACAGAATGAAAGCAAACGAAACAGAGAAGAAACAGGAGAGAAAGAAAGAAAGAAAAAGAAAAAGGAAAATTTGGATTTCAAGGCTCAAAGTTTAATTTGGTAAGTCAATTAAGTCATTTCTTCTTAAATTTTGATGTTTTAGAAGCTTTGGAACAAGACTTTGATGAAATTAAGTTGATATTTTGAGAGTTTATAGATTTTCAAGTATAGTTCATGTTGAATAAGATAGTGAATTAAGGGTTTAATTGAGTAAATTTCAAGCTAGAATTGATAATAGGATCAAATTGTAAAGTAAGTTATAAGTTTTATGTTGTAGGGACTAAATTGATGAAATTTTGAAATTAGGAAAGTATGCTGGAAATTTAATATTTAAATGAGAGTATGGATGAAATTTGAATAGAAATAAAGTATGAATTAAGATAGAAAAGTAAGTGAATTTAGTTAGAATTAAATTGAAATTAAAGTAAATCAACATTTTGTACTAAGACTATTTTGGACAGCAGCAGTAGTCTAAGTTTGAAAAATCACCAAAAATTGTAGAAATTTAATTAGAGGATGAATAAAATATGAAATTAAATATTATTGAGTCTAGTTTCTTATAGAAGAAACGATATAAGCAATTGAATTGTAAATTATGAGATATAATGAATTTTGTGAGACAAGGTCAGAATGAATTCGGGTTCCCCTGTTCTGACTTTGGAAAATCACCAAAAATTGAATAAAAATAATTAGAGGCTTAAAGTTATATGTTTAGAATCCCTAATGAGTCTATTTTCATTAGAAATCAACGAGAATGTTATCCGAGTTCTGTACTGTGAGATAATTAATTTTTAGTGAAGAAGGGACAAAACTGTCAGACAGCAGAATAGGGGTGAATTTAAAGAATAAACTGTACTTAATGGCTAAACCAAAAATTCTGAAAATTTTATTGTAAGAAGATTTGTGAGTCTAGTTTCAGGAAAAATTAGCGGATCTTAATTTAGAATTCTATAACTCAAGATATGAATTAGTAATGTATTAATGATTATAAATTGTATTAATTTCGTAGTCAATGTGGTACCAGAAATCTCGGCTAAGAAAGGACAAGACAAAGTCAACGGGAGTTAGCTCGAAAATTACGGTTTGTATTTCTATAATCCGAACCTAATACTTAATTGTTGAATTTATTTCTTAATATGTATATTAAGTGTTTTGAAGTAAGAATTATTGTGTTTTGAAAATGAAATGGATTGATATAGTATGTGATGAAATTATTGAATTTATATTGATTGAATTGGCTATATATATAGATATATATATTGAATATTGAATATATATTGATTATTTGAATTGAATTGAAATATAAATTGTTTGAAAATTTTAAATATGAGATTTGTGATATTTGGATATTTGTTATTGAAAAGTGAATTGAATTGTATTGAATTATGAATTTATGTGATTAATTAAAATGTGTATTGATTGAAAAAAATTGAAAGTGAATTGAATACCCTATTAACAGTATCGGGCTGAGTCGGATATAGTTGGCATGCCATAGGATTGGAAGTGTTCAGGGATTCTTCGACCTCGAGTCGATGAGACACTGGGTGTCACTATATTTCTTCGGATAGATTCGATGAGGTACTGGGTACCAACTTTACTTCGGCTAGGCCAATGAGACACTGGGTGTCAAATATTGCTTCGAACTATCCGATGAGGCACTGGGTGCCATATTGGTGTGTTTGGTTGGATCCGTGTATCCGCCAAGGTCCGAGTCTTGTTAATAGGGGTAAATAAGTGAAAAGATAAGTCGAGTGAATTTGATTGATTGAGCTATTGGAATGAAATGAGAAATTGAATTGAGAATTGAAATTGAGATATGAGATTGAAAACATGAACCAAAAGGTTCATGAAATGAGTGAAGTTCAAATGGATGATGATTGATGTTAAAATGAATTAAAATGGTATATTGTTAAGAAATAAAGTGTGAAAACAAGTGAATATATTGTATAGAATTTATACGGTAAGTAAATGAAAAGAATTGAACAAATATGTTATTGTGTTTGTTATATGACTTGTATAGAATTTATATGGTAAGTAATTAAAAATTTATCTATAAAACAAATAAATGAATACTTATAATTGTTATTGTGATTTTAAGTTTAATTGTTATATTATTAAGTGTTCGGATTATGGAAATACCACTGAGTATACCATACTCAGCGTACGGTTTGTTTCCTTGCGCAGGTTTAGTAAAGATAGAACGTTGAATCAGCATCCCAGTTCGATCCCGAATTCATTAAGGTAAAGTGTGTTAATTATTGGTAATGACATGTACCTAGGATGTTTTATGAGAGTCATTTAGGTTGTAGATGTACTCATGAAATGAGTAAATTATGGTTGGCAACGGTATGTAGTACTAAATTTTGAAATTTACTGTTCATATTGGACCGCGAGGGCCCATTAAAGGGACGACATCTTAAAACTAGGATGTGTGTAAATATTTATTTTAATTAATGACCGAAATTGGACTGTACTGACTGGTAATGTCTCGTAACCCTGTTCCGATGACGGTATAGGGTTAGGGGGCGTTACATGTTCTTTCGAATGTTCTTGAAACAACACCATCAGTACTAAGAAAGATCCAATCCTTGGGGGAAAGCTCCTTATGAGATAAAACTATATTGTCATTTAAACCACTTCTAGAATCCAGAGTCGCATGTATAGCCCAACACATAGAGACTTTAATGATCTCACTAGAGCTCCATGATTTCTTTTGAAAAATGAAAAGATTCTGATTCTTCCATAGTCGCCAAGCTAATAACCCGAAGAGGCAAGCCCAACTGATTTCCCCACCATGAAATAGTGAGTTATCTTGTAAATTAAAAGAAATCCATTCGTGTAAGGAGTTAGAGAAAAAATGATGTTGTTGGTTTCTCGGAACAACCTGTTTCCAAACTTCCTGGGCCACTATGCAATCTCGAAGAATTTGCAAAGTGTCCTTAGTAACGTGTCCACATATCGCGCAAGAGGAATCAACAGCTAATCCACGCTTAACTCTTTCTGCATTGGTGAGAAGTCTCTGCTTAAGAATTGTCCAAAAAAAGAAGCGAACTCTTTGCGGACCCGAAATTTTTCACGCTTTCTTCCATAACTCGTCTCTAGAGTTCCAAGAGTCCTCCTTTAGCACATTGTATGCACTTTTAATAGAGAAAGATCATGTTGAAGTATGTCGCCAAGACAACCCATCCTGTCCTTCAGCTAGATGAGGAGGAGGGATTCCCATAATATGAGAAATAATATCCTCTGGTAACCAATCTTGCAAAAAATTAAGATTCCAATTGCCTTCTCCTATGACCAAATCATTCAGCAAACAATCAGTATTAACATTAGCATAGACAGGTAAATAATTAATCAAATGTCCAACATTAGGAATCCACTGATCTTTCTAACACCGAATTCTATTACCATCTTCTACAGACCATATCATATTATCATGTAAAAGGGTCCACATTTTTTAAAGCGACTTCCAAAGAAAGGACCTCTTCGCCTTCGCTATACTAATTGGTAGGGGATCGATCATCCTAACACAAACCTAGAGAGCTTCATCATCTGAAGCCAACTTATAACCAATTTTCAGCAAGAAAGCGATATTCTGATCTCGTAACTGTCTCATGCCAAGACCTCCACACCACTTGGGTTGGCAAATAAAGTCCCAACCAACTAATGACATCTTTTTCTTACCATTCGAGGTCCTCCAAATGAAGCGCCTCACCAGATATTCAATCTCGTCACAGATCTTCCTAGGGATCATCCTGGATTGCATAAAATAACTGGGAATAGCTAGAAGAATTGACTGCGCAAGAGTGACCCGACCAGCAAAAAATAGTTGACGAGCATCCCAACATTGTAGCTTAATGCGAACTTTCTCAATCACAAAGTGAAGAGTACTATTAGTAAAACTTTTATGGAAAAGTGAGATTCTAATATAGTGGCCAAGATCATACACCTTTTGAAAACCAAGTAAATTACTGATTAAATCAGCCATGGGCTCATCAACTCCTTTAGAAAAGAAATTATTAGTCTTCCTATGTAATAGCCTGAATTTTCAGTGGTGTCGGAATAGTGATTCGAGATCACTAAATCCGACAAATGAGTAGAAAATATTAATAATTTAGTGAATATAAGTTAAGTGTGAAGTTAGAAAAATTTTTGAAATAGCGAATAGTGTACTAGAAATAAAAAAATTAAATTAGAATCGGAAACGAGATATCGAGAGTTTGAAAATTTTTAAAACGAGCCATAAATATTTTTATAAATATTTATGGAGTGTTAATAAGTTAGTATTAAAGTTTCGTCAAGAAATTTTAAAGTTTCGATAGTTAATTGAATAAAAAGGATTAAATTGTAACAAATGTAAAATTATGGGAAATGACTAAATAGCTTAAATGATAAAAGAAAGAGGGTTTAAAAGGAAAATAGACCCCAGGTGTATTTGGGCTGGACGGCAAGGTGCATGAAATCAGCAGGAAAATTGATGAATTAAGGGTAAAATTGGAATATTGCAAAAATTTACTTAATAAACTAGGACTAAAGTGGAATTATCTAGAATTCTCATAATTTTTCTGCATTCTCATCAGCAAAAACACCATATAAGGGTTTTCTTAAGCTGGTTTTTCATATTTTTACTGCAAGTAAGTTCAATTCTTGATTATTTCTTGAAATTTTTGTGTTTTTTTGACTTTTACAACTAGGTCCACTTGTTGAATTCATTAGTTTTTGATTCTATGAAAGAAATTGAAAGTTGATATGAATATGTGCTGGAATTATATGATGATTTAGCATGGAATTAGAGTTTTAAATTGTTTATATGCTGATTTTATTGAAAGAATTGAATAGAAAGTGAATGTTTGGGATCTAAAGGTGAAAAAGTTTGAAGTTAGGGTTTTATGTGGAAATTCTGAATTTAAATAATTGTGAAATAACTTATAATGTTAAGGTAAAGCATTAATTGGGAAGAATTAGCTTCATTGAGGGATTAATTGAGCAAGGACTGAATTGTATGAACTGTGAAATTTGGGGCAAAAATTGAAATCAACATTTGCACTAAAACAGTTTTGGACAGTAGCAGTAGTCTAACTTTGAAAAATCACCATAAATTTTATAAATCGAATTAGAAGATGAAAAAAATATTAAATTAAAGCTTATTGAGTCTAGTTTCTCATAGAAGAAACTATGTAAGCAACAGAATTGTAGATCATGAGATATAATAGATTTTGTGAGACAATGTCAGAATGATTTTGGGATCCCTTATTCTGAATTTAAAAAATCATCAAAAATTGGATAAAAATAATTAGGGGCTTAAATTTATATTTTTAAAATCCTTAATAAGTCTATTTCCAATAAAAGCAAACATGGACATCATCCGAATTCTGTACGAAGAGATAATTAATTTTTAGTGAAGAAGGGTCAGAATTGTCAGACAGCAGAACAGGGGTGATTTAAAGAATAAACTGTATTTATTGGCTAAACCAAAAATTCTAAAAATTTTATGATAAGAAGATATATGAGTCTAGTTTCAGATAAAATTTGCGGATCCTAATTTGGAGTTCTGTAGCTAAAGATAAAAATAATCTAGTGACTATGACACCGATGGACAACATTGGAATATACATAAGTAAACAATTAAATTATAGATAATATTACTTATAAGCGGGTTGAAGATGAAGTCAATACTGATAAATGAATGATTTTACAATGATAGATCGAGAACCCGAAGCAAGTCGAGGAAAAGAAAAAGTAGCTGATTAGTCCCTGAATTTTCACAAATTTTACAAATCGACCCAGGTAAGTTCATATGGTTGAAGTTTAATGATTATATGTTAATTTTATGAATTATATAATGTATGATGAAATATATTTATTGATGAATAGAAAATAAAATAACAACCTGAAAATCGAATAAATGATCAAATTGAGTGGAATGTCGGATTTGAGTACTTCTGATCAGTGACAAGTGATAAGTGGTAGCCTCAGCTACACTTATCTGATCAGTGATAAGTGACAAATGATAAGTGGTAGCTTAGCTACTCTTATCTGATCAGTGACAAGTGATAAGTGATAAGTGGTAGCTTTAGCTACACTTATCTGATCAGTGACAAGTGATAAATGTGATTAATGTAAGACCGTGGCAGGACTATGATTTTAAAAAGTGTTAAGTGATCATATGCAAGACCATAGTTATACTATGGCAAAGTAAAAGTGAAGTACTCAATTTTCCTTTACCATTCCCTAATTTGGTTAAAGAATGATATATGACAAATGGTCCCAAAAGAATTAATGGAAATGGATAAGTGGTAGTGAGTTTATATAGGGAGCTCACCAATGACTGTGATTGATAGGTGAACTTAATAATTGTGTATATAGTATAAGTGTATAAATATTTGGTAAGATTTATGTTTTATGCCTATGAACTTACTAAGCTTTTATAAGCTTATTTGAGTGTATTCAATGTCTCTTGTAGATTGACGTGGAAGTATACGGAGGATCGGATCAACACAGAGGATCACACTATCCAGATTATCTCCGGTAGCTTTTGTAAATTTCCTTTTTGATTTATATGGCATGTATAAGGCTTGGTGATTATATAAATATTAAGACTTGTTTAATGAATATACATTAAAGTAAAGAATGATGAGTAAGTTAAATAGTATAATTATAATGAAGTATAATTTTGTATTAAATTGATTGAAATGAATTGGTTGGTTGGATTGGTCTCGGCTTTAAAAATTGCAGGGAAGGTTAGATATTTATAAAGGGGTTATATTGAGCAAAAAAAAAAAACACTTTGGGATTTTGCGAAAAATTCCCTATGGTTTTGATTTAATTCTAGTCTGGTCTCGAAGTATGTTTTGGGCTTTGGAGGCCCATCTAAAGGATACCATGACATGTTTTAGTAAATAAATAGTATTTAACTCGTATTAACGGAAAATTAATTCGGTAAACTCCGGTAATGCCTCCTACCCTATTCCGGCGATGAATACGGGTAAGGGGTGTTACATCCTAGTACTAACTTTATGTCCTGAGATATCACAAAAGTTATCCAAAATTTCTTTTAAAAAGCCTTTCATGCTGGTCATCAGCTCTGCAAAAAATCACAAGGTCATCAGCGAAAAAAATGTGTGAAAGAGTCGGCGCTGAGCAAGATAACCGTATAGGTTTCCAATTTCCTTTGAACAAAGCCGAACTAATAGAATGCCTTAACCATTCCATATAAAGAACAAAAAGGTAAGGAGAAAGAGGGCAACCTTGCCTAATTCCCATAACAGGTCTAAATTTAGCCGTTAGGACTCCATTTCACAAAACCTACATAGTAGAGTTAGAAATAGTAGGAATAATTACATTTCTGAGATAACTAGGGATACCTGCCGCTTGAAGAGAAGCATTAATAAAATCCCATCACACACGATCATAAGTTTTTTCCAAATCAATTTTTATCGCCATCCACTTCCTGCTATTGCAGCTCTTCATAGAATGTATCACCTCTTGCGCAATGACAATATTGTCAGTGATATTATGTCCGACAATAAACCTCGTCTGCTATTGTGCAATAATTTTTGGGAAAATAATCTTAAACCGGTTAGCTATACCTTCATCACCAACTTATAGAGTATGGAGCATAGACTTATAGGTCGGAACTGAGCAAACTCATTGGGACTCTGAATCTTAGGGATAAGAAAAATCAAGGTATTATTAAGCCCATAATTAATATCGTCTCCATTGAAAACGATTTTCACCCAATCACAAACAGCTGGACCAACTGTGTCCCACTGCTTCTGGAAGAAGAGGGCATAAAAGCCATCACTACCTGGAGCTTTTAAAGGAGCCATGTCAAACATAACTTTCTTAATTTCGACATTAGTGACCACTCTTCCTAAAAAATCAATATCAGTAGAATCAAGTTGGGGAAACCTGCTAGGAGGTAAGGATCTTATGGGTCCAGAATCTTCCCCATATAGTTTTTGGAAAAAATTAGAAGCTTCCAATTCGATGGCCTCAGGATCAAACAACCAATCCCTAGAAGAGTTAGGGATAACAGAAATACGGTTATTTTTTCGCCACTGTAAAGTGTGAGCATGAAAAAAACTTAGTATTTTTATCCCTCAAGTGTAACCAATCACATCTAGCCTTTTGCTTCCAGAGAAGTTCCTCATGGTGTAACATATTTTCCAACTCATGTCTTATCTCCATTTTAACAGAAGCCAAATGATAGCACCTAAGAGATCCATCTTCCTTGGAATGGCCGACAACTTATGAATTAGGTTTCTTTTACGAGTAGTAATATGGCCGTAGGTGGTTTTTTTCCACTCTTTAAGATTCCTGGTGATCTTATCTAAAGACACTGACATGCTCCGTTGAAAGTCCTACTGATCTCTTACAAAATTATCGAAATCAGGGTAGTCAACCCAACCAGTTAAGAATTGAAACGGTCTTCCTCTAGGCAAGGCAAAAATCGGATTGATATTAAGGAGAAGGGGTTTGTGATCAGACTTGATACTTGGAAGACGAGTAACTAAGCTATTAGGAAAATAATTAATCCAAGCCTCATTTCCTAAAGCACAATCAAATCTTTCAAATAAATTTCTCCCGTGCCAAGTAAAGGGAGGCCCCTTGAACTCCAAATCATGAAGGTTAGCCAAATCCACAAAATTACCAAAGTGCGGGCATCTCTTACCAACCGAGAAACCACCAATTTTTTCATTTGAGGAAAGGATAACATTAAAATCTCCAATCCCCATCCAAGGAGTTTGCCCAACAGGAATAGAAGCTTTCAGATCATGCTAAAGGTTTTTACGCTTTTGACGATTTAGGCTCCCATAAACAAATACAATCAAGATCAGATGTAAAGAAGAATTAGGCCAAACCCGAGTAAGAATAAATTGGGGGTGATTACGTATGATTTCAACTCGAACACAATTTTTCCAACTAATCCAAATGCCCCCAGCATAACCAATAGCCTCTACACGGTGCGAATATTGAAATCCCAACTTTGCTATAATTTTATCAGTTTTGGTCTCACTAACCCTCGTTTCCAGGAGGCTAATAATGTCTGGTATGTGCTCCATATTATATTCACGAAAAATGCAAGGAAATCTGGCATTGGCGCAACCCTGACAATTCCAAGAAAAAATTGAAAGATTCATAATTAATAAAATTAGAAATAAAATCATACCTATTACTGACAAGATTCGTTCAATCCTTTAGAAATAGGTTCAACAAACCCTCCAATTTCAGCTTCATTTGATAGGTCAGAAGATATAAGCTTCGCGACCTCTTTCATAGAGTCAGCTAAAGAGACCCGTGAATTTGCAGAAGCTTTAAAACGACTCCCTCTTCCCCTTAAAACATTACTATTTTTGCGTCCTCCTTTAGTAACGCCAAATTTCTCATTTATTTTTCGATCCTTATTTCTAGCATTACCTGCGCTCATAGACTCAAAAGAACAACCTTTAGATTGATCGGTGGAATTAGAAAAAAAATTAAAAGTAACAACAGAGTGCTTCCTATGATCTAAAATACTGTCTGTCAGCTGGACTTCAACCTCTACAGGACCTTCAAAAGCTAGGTTAAAATGTGCCTTTATGTCATCCGAATTTTTAGCTTGCAAATTTGAATCAAAACCGTTCCCAAAATTACCTACATCGGATAAGACAGTCCCAATTTCAGGATTAGTCAAATTTAAATTAAAGTTAGAAGAAACCTTATTTTTTTGAGCATTAGGCAAGTCGTGAGATTGCTGCTGGTCACTTAAAGGCCTAGAAAGAATAATTAAGCCTTCCAGCTTCCCCATAGACCCATTATCGAGACTACCCGCACCCCTAAATTCAGGGATTCACATAAGACAAAATGGTTTACTTCAGCTAAGCAAACCTGCGAACACAAGCCACTTGGGTTTGTCTTAAAAATTGGCCCAACCAAAGACCCATTTGACCCATCATCCTCTATAACCATTTTCCCCAGGCTTTTCAGCCTTATTCTATCAGTTCCTTGGCTCGAATGGCCTCCTCCCCCAATGCGCCCAACAGCTAAATCGATGGCCTTTTTTTGGGTTACCGAATCTAGACCCAATCTTTTGGCAGATTCATTATTTAAATTAGGCAATGATTTAATAGCTTCCTCATATCTAGAAATAGGACTAATCAGATCATCTGCTTTTATCATCTCTTTTTCACCACTAACTCTCTTGCCCTTGGTAGTAAGGGCGTCAAATCTGGAGCCCAACCTTCCTTTTCCAACAACCTTACCACCAGATTCTCGAGAATCCCCCAATCTTCGGTGGGATCTGCGCTCTACCACCAACCAGGGACCGAAAGCTGGGTCTGATTCCTTCCCAAGTTTGTTGTTGTCTCTGCTTGAATTGTCGTCAGCCACCAGCTTGTCACCTTTTTTGCCCGACGTTTCTTTCGACAGGGAACACATTTCCCTCACATGTCCATATTTACCACAGGTAAAACAGATCGTTGGTAAGCTTTCATATTCCACCCTTTGGATGTCACCATTAACCTGAATCTGCGAGACGAGGGATTTGTCCAAGTTTATGAATACCGCCATACTAGCAAATCTCCTTTTGGTTCTATTATCTGTCTTAAAATCAAACTTTGCAACCTTACCAATCATACTTCCTATCGCCTCGAGAATCTTCCTCTTGAACATAAATCCTGGTAGTCCAGGTAACCTGATCCAAGCCATAACCACACTCGGGTATGGTTGAAGAGGGGAAAAGTCTTTTGTCCACGGCTGAATGGTTAAATATTGCCCATGGTCCCTGGGTTAAAACTTTCTCATAATCCTCATTATTCTGAAATTTAGCCAAAAAATACCCATTCTCAATATCCATTAATTGAAAAGGTTGTATAGGCTTCCAAAGATTGCTAATACGATTAAACAGTACACCATAGATGATATTTAGGCCTAGTAGTTTCAAAACTACTGTCATCTTTATTTCCTTGTATAAAATTTCTTTGACACGGTTAGAAAAGTCAATTACTGGGATTCCATTGACGGTGGACCTTATAATATCATTGTCTAACAGAGTAAAATCTCCGTCACTCCTCCCATCAAAACCTGCAAATCCTTAATCAGCCCCAAAGAGTTTGTCTTTCCAAGACATTACCATACTCGATGATGAGATAAAATCCATAGCCATATCCATAGAGACCCCATCGGATCCATCTTTGAACTTTATTTTCTTGGTGTTGCAATCTTCATATGACCGCAAGTTATCGTCGCCGTCGATCACTTTAAGAGAGTTTTCCATTTTGGAAGAATCTTTTTACTATTTTTTTAATCTTTATACGTTAAAGGCTATTTTTGACATTATGCCTTTAGCCTTTTATCAAAACCCTTTCTTTACCCGCACTGATCCACGCTGAAAAATAAAAGAAAAAAAATTCTTCTACTTTGCTTTCATGTAACGCTGAAAAAAAAATTAAGAAAATTCCCAAGTGAAAAAAGGAGAAGAAATGGCCTCAAAGCTTCTTCGTCAAACCCTAACCAAAACCTACACAACCGCCGTTATACGCCGCTTCTCCACCGTGGCTGCTGTAGCTTCCCCTTCCGAGTATGAGGACCCAACAGGAATCACCATGAAAGGTGTGAAAATTTCGGGCCGTCCACTTTACCTCGACATGCAAGCGACTACCCCCGTGGATCCTAGGGTTTTAGATTCGATGCTTCCGTTTTACCTCTCCCGTTATGGGAACCCTCACTCCCGTACTCACCTCTACGGTTGGGAATCTGAAACCGCCGTCGAAACAGCCCGCGCACAAGTCGCGGCACTCATTGGAGCTTCCCCGAAAGAAATCGTCTTTACCTCCGGCGCCACCGAATCGAACAACATCTCAATCAAAGGCGTTATGCATTTCTACAAGGACAAGAAGCGTCACGTCATCACGACTCAAACGGAGCACAAATGCGTTTTAGATTCTTGCCGGCATCTTCAACAGGAAGGTTTTGAGGTAACTTATTTGCCTGTCGGGTCTGATGGGCTTATTGATTTGGATAGATTAAGGAAAGAAATCCGGCCCGATACCGGGTTAATTTCTGTTATGGCGGTTAATAATGAAATTGGTGTGGTTCAACCGGTTGAAGAAATCGGTAAGATTTGTAAAGAATTTAATGTCCCTTTTCATACTGATGCTGCACAAGCTTTAGGGAAGATTAAGGTTGATGTAGAGAAGTGGAACGTAAGTTTAATGAGTTTAAGTGGGCATAAGATTTATGGTCCTAAAGGAGTTGGGGCTTTGTATATGAGAAGGCGACCTCGGATTAGAGTTGAGCCGCAAATGAACGGAGGTGGGCAAGAGAGAGGGATAAGGAGTGGGACGGTGCCGACTCCACTTGTGGTTGGGATAGGAGCGGCGTGTGACTTGGCAATGAAAGAAATGGAGTATGATGAGAAGAGAATTAAAGGGTTGCAAGAGAGGTTATTGAATGGGATTAGGGAGAAGATTGATGGGGTGGTGGTGAATGGAAGTATGGATAGGAGGTATGTTGGGAACTTAAACTTGTCGTTTGCGTATGTTGAAGGGGAGAGTTTGTTGATGGGATTGAAAGAAGTGGCAGTGTCTAGTGGGAGTGCATGTACTAGTGCTAGCTTGGAACCATCATATGTACTGAGAGCCTTGGGTGTGGATGAGGATATGGCACATACTTCGATTAGGTTTGGGATTGGAAGGTTTACTACCGAGGAGGAGATTGATAGGGCAGTTGAGCTTACTGTGAAACAGGTTGAGAAATTAAGGGAAATGAGTCCGCTTTATGAGATGGTCAAGGAAGGTATTGATATTAAGCAGATTCAATGGGCGCAGCATTGATAAAGTTTTTAATATCATTGAGGCTGCCTCACTTGGATATGAATTGAATGTGGCAGTGCTAGCTAGAATGGTATGGCTGTATCCTGGTTTTCTTTTATTTGCCGTGACTTGTACATGCCTTGGAGAGCTGAGAGCTTTCTTAGATAGTTTATATGATTAGAGAGTAAATCTTGGATCCTATTTTGATAATAGAAACAATAAGAAGCACAGATGTTTAATATGTTGGCTCAGTCTGTATCGGCATAGCAAGTAATAGCTAGCTAGTTGTATGTTTATTTTTATGAGATGAATGAAAACTTAACTCGGGTGATCTATGACCACCGTAGTTATACCAATTTTTTTTTACACCCTCAACTAAAAACCTGGAAAGAGAAAAAGAAACAGGAAATTAAGATAATTTTGGTATTGAATTAAAGTTAAAGTAGCTTTATGTGTTTTTATAAATCGAGATTGTGTTTTAAGATAATTTTTGAGAATTTGATGTGGGTTTGGTGCTTCCATCTATGAATAACTGAACTTTTTGCTCCAAATCTAACAAATTGATGTATATGGTTCATCACATAGGTTATAGCAAATACATGATCGTAACTCCAATTTTTCCTAAAACTGCATTCGGATATCAATATTATGAGCTTTTTAAACTTATCAACATGTTATACATAATACTCTATAATTACCCTACACATATTAGGGCATCATTATGTATGTCCTACTAAAAACGTACATACCAGGACAAAGGGGTCTCTTTCAATTTTTTATTCCATTTCTTATCCACGGGAGAATCTTATTTTTGAGGATTTCACATCTTCTAAACCCTTTTTATTATTATTGTCATACTTTGAACTCCATTCGATCTTATGATATTTGACAAAACATATACCTTTGTCATAAATAAATCGATATTTGACACTTGTTACCCAAATCCAATTAGTATAGTATTGTGCTACTTAATTTTAACTGGTGATGCAACATTTTAAGTTTTGCTAGCAATCGAGGTTGAATATCGTAGGAACGATTAAAATTTATTAACGAGCCTTTTTCAAAGAGCATGATTACGTTATAACGAAGAGAAATAAATGAGTTAATTTCCTTCATAAAAGAATAAAAAAAAAAACTCAACTAAGTTATGCATATTTCCACCTTGGTGGATCAGGACATGGTTCTACCAAATTATTTCCCTAATTTCATATTTATCAGTACATCAACCAGGAATGGGCAGATTCCAATTAATTATGCCAAAAGCCAATTGCATAATCTATATATATGAGATGATATAAAGAAGGGAGAAGAGAGAAATCAATGAATATGAGTTTGCAGTGACCATCTACAAGGATTTCAATTGAAGGGGCGGAGGTGGATTCGTTGTTCTTCTCTTCCATATGTTTATTTCTTTCCGTGGCCGCAAAGGCAACCCTTCACAGCCAATCCTCATTGGAGCTGAGAAAGGAATCATCACTTCTTCTTCTTCTTCAAAGTCACCATCTCTTCTCTCATCATCAGAGTAATAATTATAATCCCTGTGAACATGATCAGCTTCCAGGGGTGCAATCTGTGCCGTCCAATCAAAACTAGCAAAAGCATCACGGCCGCTTGCAAACCGCTTCATTTCTCCCAAACCAGGCGCTCTATTCATATCAGGCAAGTCTTTCTTGTTACTTGATGGCGCATCAGATTTTGCCAAGCTAAAGACTCGCCTTAACTTGGAAGCCTGCTTCTTCCCTTGTGTAGGAGAAGAAGATTGATGAGGGAGTGGAACAGAGACGGGCTTCAAATTAGCTTTAGCAGCTAATTTTCTAATATTCTTCTTGTGCTTGATCTGTCCCATGCATGAGACTTTGGGTGAAGTAGGATCTGGAGTTTCCAAGGTTCCACTCTTGGATTTCCTTCGAGCTTCATTGGGAATTATGGAAATGATGGGACAAGACAACCCTTTGCTTGCACAAGCTGCTCTCTTGTCTTTACCTGGGCTGAACGGTGGGTTCTGAAAGCTCACACGAACAGCTGAAACTGCTTTTGGCAAAATTCTCAATATCATGCTTTTGGGCTTACCCTGTTTCTTCATTCTATCTAAACACTTGGACAGGAGGATTTTGCAAACTCTGTTTTTATACATGTGATGAAACTCACTCCCAATTTGAAATGATAGTGAGAGGTTCTAGTTTTGACCCAATCCTACAACAAAGGGTTAGTCAAAAGTAGATTTTTAAGAATTCAGACCGAGCAAACCATGTTTGCCCATCCCAATAGTTACAGCTTTGAGAACGCAGCTTCCTTTATATTTCCAAAATCATCTATCAACATACTAGTTAATTGATTGTTTAATTAACTGATAAGCTAAGTGATTTAAATTAATCGATATGCCTTTAGGTTTTGGCATTGTCAAGCATTGATCTAATCATCGTTGCCCCTAATACAATAATATTATGCACAGCAGGTTGCGTAAACAAAAATTTTAAAAGAAATTAAACTCAGTCTCCTTTGGTATCCAATATATATAAAAACTAATGTAAGTACGAGTGGCAAATACAAAATAAAATTGTTATTTCCCATACATTATCGAGGGAGGGCTAAAAAGATGATAAATTTTAAATTAATTGCTGCTACGAGTAAAGAAAAATAAATTATGAAAGCTGAGGAAGGGGTGCTGTTGATCACACAAACGGGATATATTGGTAAATGCATAAGACTACTCGTATTTAAATTACAATTATTATCTAAATCATCATATAGAATTTGAAGAATTGCATTAACAATAAATTCTGATTTCAAATTAAAAGTCATGACCCTCATACTATATCTTAATCGATTTCTTTCACAAAACATATGTTTAAGATTATTCTTTTCACATTTCGTAAAACAGTATTGTCATCATCCATCTTACCTCTTTCACCAACAAGGTTTAATGTTGACAACTCCCTTCATCATCCTCTTTATAATATTAAACGCTAAGTTAAATTAGTTAATCCATGATTACCATTTCTATAGTATGGAATAGAGGAGATCATTTTATATTTGAAATTCTTCGCATTGAAATTTCCAATCTTTGTAGATTAGTTCAAAACCTAATAAGCTAATTCGCATAATGTTTTTTTTTTCTTCCAATTTTAATGACAAAATTATTTTAGTTTTTTATTTAAAATTTGTTTTTGTCTTTTTCAGTCTTTAAACTTGCATTTTCTGTTAAATCACCCTAAAATAGATGGAAAAGTTAATGTTTGTTAACTTTGTTAACATGGCATACATGTGGATTCCAGCGTAAATGACATGTCCGTATTTAATTAATTTTAAAGTTTTTAAAAATAAATTTTTTTATAATTTCAATGATTTTTATTTTTTAAAAATAGTTTTATATTTTTTATTTTTTAAAATTTAAAAAATAATTAAAGACTGATGTGTCTTCCACGTGTATGCAATATTAACAAAATAAAAAATGTTACATTTTCTATTAATTCTAGGGTGATTGACAAAAAGCACAAGGTTAAAAATTAAAAAAAAAAACGAAAATTAAATGAAAAGTTAAAATGATTTTTTTCATATAAAATTAGAAGGCCAGGTAGATCATTATACCTAACCTAATAAAATGTGGATTAAAGACCAAAATGGGGAATGGATCCTTAGATTTAATCATAGGTTGGGATAATGTTCTGCTCTATAAGCTGAATTGTGGGGTATTATTGATGGTGTGACATTGATACAATGAAGTCAACACGATAGAGTTTTAGTGCAGACAGATAACTTAGAAGTTATTAGAGTGATCAAGAAGGTCTTATCAAAAGGGTCATATTCAACAATAATTAGACGTATTACACATGTCTTGCAAAATGAGGAGAACTGGTCAATTGATTATGTTCCTAGAGAAGAGAAAATGAAAGCCGATTGTATTACTAAGCTAGCTTTTGATAATAAAGAGGTTATATAATTATATGTAATATTTCCTTTTATTTCTGTAAAACTTACTATCTATTAAAAAAAAAAAGAAGCTAAAAGTTATGTATATGAAAACAAAAAGTATACTATTATATTTAATACTTACATAAAATTTCCATGAAAGAGAACTTATTAATAAAACCACAAAAAGTGAGGGTTTTCCCTTCAAAAATTGTTCGAGCTTAGGCGAAACAATCTCATACCGTGTTAAAATATTTAGTGATCCAATCCTTATAATCAAAGATTTAGTAAAGATTTATACCTAGAACTGACAAACGAGCAGGTTAGGAGTTGATTTTTCGGGTTTGGATCAAGTCAGGTTTGAGCTTTTTCGTGCTTCAATTTTTTCAAATTCGGATTTTTTAGAGCTCAGGCTCTTTTAGACTTGGATTTTTTCGGATCTGAATTCGGATCAAGTCGGGCGGGCTTTGACAGATTCATATAATTTTAAATTTTATAAATTATAAAGATTTTAATTTCGAATGTGATCATTCATTTTACTTTTATCCGATGATAACACAATTTAAATTTATTTTATAAAAAGCATAAACTATATATATTTAATAAAACTATTTTATATAAAATAATTAAGATGCATATTGTGCTTAGAATTTGTTATTGTATGATATTATATGAAATAATGAAAATATTATTTATTATTTATTATTATATTATATTGACAATTGAAAAATTTTTTATTTTTGTTATTAAATTTATAAACTTAATACTCATATTTTAAAATATTTATTCTAAACTCAAACTCAAATAATATAGTAATTAAAATTTTGATGTCATCGTTAAATAATTTGATATTAGAGTGGAGACCATAACAAAGTATCACTAATAATAGCAGACTCCCTAAACAAAATACTATCATCAGGAAAAAAAAAAAAGGAAACAAAAGAGTGTAATTTTAAGACTACTACAAATATACATGAATCCCATTATATTCTTATCGATGTATAGAATTATGAAGCAAAATCGAAAACCCTTTCACACACAACCAAAATAAATGAGATAATGGGTCACATTAGTGTAAGCCAGCTACAATTGTGGGGGTAAAAGTGGTTTTATCTTTGCCATTAATTAGCATTAAGTGAGAGATAAAAAAGACACAATGCATAACTAAACAAATACACTGTCGATTAAAATTTTATGTTAACATCATTTACTTTTAAAAAAAATTATTTAATTTTATCATGTCTTTCCCATATCGAACTTAAGAGTACATTGATATATCCATTCCGTGTACTCATAGACAACAATAAAATTATCCATGATAAATCAATTGAGTACTGATGCATTTTAATGTAAGTGAGAAGTATCGAATGAAAATGATTCGCGATCATTACAAAAACTCGTAAGTTTATATTAGATTTGGGTGATACTTAAAACTTGTTTGGTTTTCGAAATTAGTACAATCAACATATCATTAACAAAAGAAACATTAATGACGTTATTAATCACTTCCAAAAAAAATTGTGTCACGTCCTACCTCAATCACCTCCCAAAATTTCTAATAAAATAGCTCATAAAAACCATTTGATGTTGGATCCCATTTGAAAGACTAACGACACGTTTGATTCATTGGAATGGTATAAGATTGTAATAGAATAGAACTGTAATCAGTAATTCAATTGTTTAGTTGAATGCAATGAAATAGAGCTGTAATAATATTCTTGTGTTTAATTAATGGAATATACGTTGTAATAGCATAAGGAAAAAGATTTAATGACCAAAGTACCCTTATTAGAATATTATTAGGTAGATAATTATTGTTATTAAATTTTAATAAGATTATTATTAAATATATTTTAATAAAAATAAAAAAAATAATTTTTTTATCATAATTATTATTAAATACAAATTAATAAAATAATATGTAATTTAATAACATTCTTAATATAATTATTATTAAAATATGAATTCATAAAAATCATAATATATAATATTACAGAAATAATATATAACCTACTTTATTATTTTTAAACTGCGATACATTATTTTTAAAATAATATATAACCTACTATAATAGTATTCTATGGCATTCTATCATTTCATTATACCTTCCAAACATAATCAACACAATAATGATTTTTAATGGTCAGAAAGAAATCTTCTCGCCCATTTCAATTGCACAGCAAAAGGTAGACTAAAAAAAACGAGCATTTGCATTGGATGATCTGGAATTTTGCTCAACGCACAATAACCCTCATCGTCAATTAATCATTCTACTTCATATAAGGTCGGATATAATTTTAGAACACTTTCTTGAATGATCATTTCTGGCTTTTGTTGAATTAGCACTTCGAAGAAAATGCTCCTACTTATTTTAAAACCAACAGTTCGTATGTGTTCCCCTAATAACGTGACAGCATCAATAAATGAAGTCAAAAAATTTTATGCACTTGCATCAATTTTTTTTTTCTTTGAAAATGTTGAATCATCTTAGTTTTTATATGGTTGCAATTATGTAGCTGAGAATGGAGCAAGCAAATGGGCATTCATGGTCGCCATCACTTTACACTCCAATCCTGCCAAAATGAATGCACAACCCGAGGACCCTAAAAGGAGAACAAAGCCCGAAAATAACTTGAAGCAGTATCTGTAATAACATTAATAACAACTGAAAAAAGAGGTGTTGTGATTGCAGCAGTTTCAACTAGTTTAGCTGGCCGTAATATGTCCAATATCTCTCTCCCTCTTTATTTAATTTTATATTGGGGTTTAAGTTTTCTGATTTTAGTTTCAATTTATTTTAATTTAAGTGGAAAATTTTAATTTAAATTTAAAAATTAATTACTAATATTATTATTTAATTATAAATTTTTATCAAATTAATTCTAAAACTTGAATCAAACACTAAAAAGTTAAAATTATTATCTTCAAATATCAAAATATATAATTTTTGTCAAATATATGTACCATATTAAAAAAAACGAACGCAAACATCAAATTAGAAAAAAGTACAAAACTTGAGTATCAAATTACACCCCGAATCGGTGGCCCCACTGAATACAGCGTTTGGTTCGCTGTATTGCCGTAATACAGGCTTATTACGTTGCGGACGGATTCGGCATTTTCTCTGCTTCAGCGCCGATTTCTAATCCCTTCCAAAAACAAAGATTAGCTATTACGTCTCTGTTTTGATTTTCTTTTTCAATTTTTGCCCTCAGCTTCATCTTCTGCTTCTGTAACTTTCTTTCCAACCATCTCTACGTTTCCCTTTTTTTCCATTGATTGCAGAGGAGACCTAGATATTTAAGGTAATTTTTATTTTTTCCTCATTCTCCTTATTGCGTTCTTCATCTTCTTCTCCTTCTTCATCCAGGTAACTTTCCTCCTTCTACTTCTTCCGTTCTTCATCTTTTATTTCCAATTTTCCTTAGCTTTGTCCGTCGCATATCTTCTCTTCTCAAGGCTGCTGTTTTGTTTCGCTCAAATCTATGGCTACTTTGACCTCTTTCTCTCTTTTTCAGTACTCTTTTATCTGTTTATATTTTGTTAATGTTAAGGATAGAGTGATAAAGTATTGATTCTGGGTATTTGATTTGGACAGTAATTATGCAACGACTGGAAGGATTGTTGCAATTGTGAGAGCCTCACCACGACTCTCTTCTTCTCTCACCTCCATCAATTTTCTAACACCAAATCACTCACGCAAGTATTTTTCTTTTCTTTTTATTTGGTTGGGAAGTTCTCTTATTTCGGCATTCAATTGATGAATCTTCTTTTTCCTTTTTCATGTCGGTTTCCTTTGTTGATAGATAGTTCGAAACCATCTGTTAATGCTAATTATGGTGTTGTTATCTAGAATTTATTAGAGAAATAAGAAAATTTAAGTGAAAGAAAAATTAAACATGGGGTGGTCAGTAATATTCCTTGTGTTTCGATATGTAAATAAGTTGAATCAAATTATTATGGCTTGATCACCAAGTTTGTAAATAAGCATGCAGGGATGGAAATGGCTCAACTCATATGTGGAGGTTGTCGAACATTTCTAATGTATACATGTGGAGCAGCAAGTATAAAAATGTTGCACCAGGTACAATTTAATGATTTTGTGCATGTGATATAAATTTGTGGTTGTAATGTTTGGAATTGCAGAAATGATTCTGTTAAAGAAGAATGGAAAATTATTTTTGTGTTTTTAAGAAAATATAATGCTTGTGGGTTGAAGATCTGTTTCTTCAATTTGTTTCTGTACTGTAAACGAGTTTAAGGAATCTTATTCATTTTTCTTTTCTAAAAAAGGGGGAATGCGATTCCATTTCCTGATTAGTGCTTCTTTGTGCTGTATTTGGTTTTCCAGCGTTACAATGTGTCGAGCATGAATGTCTTTTATTACCTTTATATTCTTTGTTTCTATTGTCATTGTCATCTTCGTTTGGTAGTCTTCTAAGCTACTTTAGTTCAAGATATCACTGGTGGATAATGGCTGTTCTAATCAAATTTGAGAGTGAGTACAAACCATATAGTATTTTCTGTTTTGTTTCTTCATTCATCTCATACCATTGGTTTTCCAGGTTGCCTTGCAATACGATTAATAGGTTACCTTATGTTTTGTCAGTTTTTTCTCTCTTTTTTCACCTTCTGTTCTGGGGACATACCTCTCAAATTTGGTCTTACTGGCCATTCACTTATCAAATATTTAAATTTTATGCAGCCTTTCATGCTGGGGTATAGATTTTCTTACATTGCAATATATTAGACATAAATGGTTTAATGGTATTGATTGCCCTTGGTCAAATAAATATCAGTCAAAAGGCTTTTTCTTTGCTAAGTTTTCTAAATTTAATCGGAAGGATTAGAACTTATTATCTGCTTTTGCCCATCCAATAAATATTTTTTAGAGAACCTTTGTGAGATACTGTATATGCATGAGTATGTTTATAGGGAAAAAGTTAGAACTGTCATTGGCATAATTTATGTTCTTAATGGTAGTGTATGTGATGCGGAATTATGCAATTAGTTTTGAATTTGCTCAACTGTTTAGTTTTTATGTTTGAGCTGCTTCTTACTTCAGCTTTGTTAAGCAGTGTTTCTTGCTGCAACTTATAAGTTCAGGACAAGCTGAAAAATCAACGAGCTTCAGCTCTTCCATGATGAGAATTTTTCAGCGTGGTCTTTTGCGTCAGAGGTGTTATATCATGCCATGAACTTTAGCTTCATTTCTTTTATGCAATAGATATTGAGGATTCTATATCTCACGATTGGTGTCATGATGTATTTATGTCTATTTCTACAGAGATAAAGAAGCTCCAAGATTAACTGAGAGTGGTTTCCAATTCTTGGTCATAAGAGTAATACTTGTTGTAAATCTGTTCATAAGGAACTCATAAATGCTATGGCATTTACAACAATTTTCATAAGTTGTTCATAAGGATGAGGATGCCAAGGTTCGAAGCTATGGAGAAGGCTGGTAAGGACGACGACAGCTTTCACCAGCATTTGTAATGTTGTTTCTTGAAGATATGTTTTCTTTCTTATCACTCTTATGTTAACTTACAGATGTTAAGAACAAATGGGAAAGTAGCTCGTGGGGTAGAAAGTTGATTGTCCAGAAGAGAAGAGCATCTCTCAACGACTTTGATAGGTTCAAGCTTATGTTGGCTAAGATCAAGGTCAGTTTCCGATACACCCCCTATTGTGTCTACCCGTTTTATACCAGAGTTCTTTTCTTGAAAGCACTTCCTCAAAACTTCAATCGAAGCTTGACGAGCTGTAATACGGTTTTGCAGAGGTCTGGAGTCATCAAGCAAGAACTTGCTAAGCTGAAAAAGGAGAATGCATCTTGAATTTGATATTGAATCATGGATTTTTGTTAGTTTTTGTCATCAAACATTCTGCAGGTTGTTCTTTTTTGTAATTTTTTCTTTTATTTACAAATGATTAAAAATATTAAAGATAAGTTGAGAGATCTTTGTTTGCTATATTACATATTTTATAGTGAGTTTAATAGCAGGATATTGCTTTGCTTGCTGCAATTTTTCGTATCAAAATTCTGGTATTTATTTATATTCCCTTTATAGCATAATGAAAAATAAGACACTTAAGCTGTTTAAGTTTATAAGCTTCAAAATAAAAAGTTTTGATGTATTGTTTAGACAAACTCGAGCTGCTCAAGCTAGATATCGAGTTAATTATCTTACCTTAATTTATGTGTGTATATACTAAGTTTTGCTGATAATAAATATTAACCATTCATTCAGATAATTTTCCTATACATATGTATTTGTGTATATAAAATCATGCATTTATAAAGTAATAAAACACTGTCCAATACAACCAAGCATTTGGTTTAAATGATTGATACATGATCAAAACAAAAAGAATAAGAAACAAAGAATGAGTAACAAACAGTTACATGTTAATTTTAATATTAATTATTTCAAATGATCTTTTATTAAATTCATATAAGAATTTGAGTAAATTATAGTATCATATATTATGATTTGAGTAAATTCATATAAGAATATTGATTATTAAGAATTTTATTAAATTATATATTTTAATTATAATATATTTAATAATAATTATGTTAATTTATATTTATAGTATCATATATTATGATTTGAGTAAATTCATATAAGAATATTGATTATTAAGAATTTTATTAAATTATATATTTTAATTATAATATATTTAATAATAATTATGTTTAAATATGATTAAATTATTTATTATTGATATTAATAATCTTATTAAAATTTAAATAACAATAACAATAATCATTTACCAAAACAAATTTATGCTAAGGGTATTCTAGTCATTTTAGTTTTTTCCATTATGCTATTACACCTCTATTCCATTCAACCAAACACAAGATTACTATTACGCCTCTATTCCATTACATTCAACCAAACAGTTGATTTGCTATTACACCTCTATTCCAATATTCCAATACACCTCTAATCCATTACACCTCTAATCCAATACACCTCTAATCCAATACAGCGAACCAAACGTGCTCTAAGCTTTTGCATTTAGAGGTATTTATGCGGCTCGCTCACCCCGATTGACTTGATGGTCTTTGGACCAAATTTGGGTTTAGTTTTTTAAACCTCATACCGGCTTGTTTGTTTAAAAATTAAAAGATGTATAAAAATAATTTTATATTAATATTTATAATTAAATTTAAATAACAATATATTTTATTGCTTTTAAGCATTGAAATAGATCATTTCGCTGCCTATAGATATTCCAAACTGCCAAGCCCTTAGAAGGATATTATTTCGTTGTTGGGGCAAGGGGAAAAGATTAGGGGTCAACATTCGATTGAGTTGAATCTAAATAAGTAAAAGATTTTGAGTTTATCAAGTTGAAAAATCTTATTTTAGCAACTGAAGTTAATTTGAAATTTTTTTTGAATTGAATTGAATCGAGTAAAAAATTTCGAGTCAAATTAAGTCGAGTTAACGAATCCTATTATTTATATTCAATGTTATATTTACATGAACCGATTATTTAACTAGTAGATGAAGTACAAGATGAGTAAACATTTATGAAAATGACGTAGTTTTATTTTTTCTTATTCGGATTTTTGGATAACTTGAATTATGTTATTCATATTCAAGTTAAATCGAAAAATTTAATTTTTTATTTGGGCTAATTCAAATAACTCGATTAACTTAAACTATTTAATTCGAAATTTAAATTTTTATCAAATTTTTTAAATTAAATCAAATTTTACTTACCTCTAATAACAAGATAAAAGAGGGGAGAAACCAAGAAGAAGAGGGAGAATTGGTTGTTTAAATTTAAATAAAAATATATTATTATTATTATTATTATTAAGCAGATCATTTGGGTGGGCTGAGTGTAAATGTTGGTGAAAAAACTCATCCAACTTTTTAACCCTGAAATAAGGTTTGGGCTTAAAATGCGTGAAAGCTTCACTGAGTTTCTTCTCGTCGATACGTGGTGAAGAGTGCTAAGTCCGTTGACGACGAGGAAGAAACAAAGAAGAGTTGTTGACTCGGCAGCGACTCACCAGCACTCGGCGATAAGTGTTGGGTCTCTACCGCGACATACTCCGTGTTACCCGATTCTTCATGCGGCCCGATTCACTATTGAGGGATATATCGAGATTCCAGAGAGAGCGCTAGGAAGTAGTTTGAGCCTTTGAGGAAGCTCATTTCGAGAAGAACCCATAATGGTGACCCGGTTGCTTATCAATGGGCGTGATGCGTCGCAATCAGCGTTGAAGAAGCTCGCCGAGAAGCAGAGGCAGCTGATTGTGAAGGAGGGTGATTTTGATTCATTTCCTTATTTTCCCAGATTATCAGCTTTTAATTATTCAATTGTAAATTGTGTATACGAGTTTGGGAATCCAGTACTTTTTCTTAATAAACGTTTAGTTGATGGGAAAATGGAAAGAGCAAAAGAGAAACTTTCATATTCAGGCAAAATTTATAGAAAGAGACGAAGGATCCATGGATACCCTGTCTTGTCCAATGTATTTGAGGAGTCAGTCAGATTCAGCCCAGCCGACACGACAAAGATTTATGTTTGATTCAGTTGATACGTGACAGTTAACAGTTGGCTCTACGAACAAAACCGGTATTTTTAAAGTGAAAACATGTTTTGTTAATGAATTTGTTAGCTCATGGAAAATATAAAAAATGAATTTGTTTCCTCATAAGCAGCTTCCATGCCAGTTGAACATGTTTAGTATAAAGAGTTGCCATTTTCAAACACCGAGCCAAACTAGGTGCTACCCAGAACTACCAAACCCGCCGACTCGTAAAACCACGAGCTATGTTATAATGACAAGTATACCCATTCTCAACAATTCACTAACCACTATGATTGACTCATGGTTCAAATAACAAGGATAATTCTGTCAATTCGGTATACCTTTCGCAAGAACTCGACAACATAAAGTCACGCACTTTAATGGGGGTCCAAGCATGGTTTCTCATTTTCCCATAGGAAATCTTTTGTCAAAGTTTTTGAATCTGAGTTTTGACCCGAAATTGGATTCCTTGGATCGATCTCAAGGAAGGGTTTTGAGTTGAATGCCTTTTGTTTTTGTATTGATTCAACAATGGCGAAAGTGAGACATTCTCGATTGCAAGCGAGGAAATGGTCGACGGTTACGCTCGTGTTGTCGATGTTGTTTATGTTATCGGTAGTTTTATTGATGCTATTGGGACTAGGGATCTTCTCTCTCCCGATAAATAACGATGATTCTGCCCCCAATGATCTCACTTCTTATAGGCGCATGGCTTCTGAAAGGTGACACTATCGCGGTTGTTTTAATTTCTATCGCATTGATCTCTTTCCTTTTTAATTATTTCTTTTCGTTGATTTGACTCAGTATTTGATGCAGAGGGAAAGGCTTGGGGAAGAGAGGGGAGCAATGGACTGAAGTCCTTTCCTGGGAGCCTAGAGCTTTCATTTATCATAACTTCTTGGTTAGTTTCCAATCCATTCTTTCCCCCCGTTAATTTGAACTTCTGTATATAAATTAGTTTTGCATCAATTTAGTATATAATTAGTTTGAAATTCCCAATCTCCCCTTTCTGATTGTATATGCTTATGCTAGGAAATTTTGTAATAAATGGGAATTAAATTATGAGAAAAATAGTTCTCCTTTAGAAATGCGATGCAGATGGATTTGATGACTTGAATGATTTATGAAATAAACCTTGTAAAAAAAAAGAAAAAAACCTTTTCTTATTATTGAATTGTTATAATTCTGGGTAGTGGGCAGAGTCTGTTCCTATGATCATGTGGTGTCTATTGAGTTTGAGGTCTTCCTTCTGGTTTTTGTTTATACTAACAGCAGTAATAATATTGGGGATTTTTGCCTTGATTTTTGACATTTTTTATTTATTTCAACAGTCCAAGGAAGAGTGTGAGTACTTAATAAATCTTGCTAAACCTCACATGGTGAAGTCCACTGTGGTTGATAGCAAGACAGGGAAAAGTAAAGATAGCAGGTTTGCATTACCAATCCTCTCTCCTATTCTTTTATTGAGATTGTGAATGGTAGGATATGATGTTGAGATGTTAAACATCAATTTCCATTTTATGCTTTTCCTAAAAGTTCTTTGAGAAACCCCTTTCTGTCCAAAGAACGGTTATGGTTGAACTTTGAACCTAATGTTGCTCTTATGACATTTAGCTTGTATTGTTTGCAGGGTACGGACAAGTTCGGGTATGTTTCTGAGAAGAGGGCAAGATAAAATCATTAGGCACATAGAAAATAGGATAGCAGACTACTCTTTCATTCCTGTAGGTACGAGGTTCTAATCCCAAGCAAAACTTTGTAAATATTTTTACTCTATAACCAATAATTAATTTTTTGGTGCAAAAATCTGTTGAGATGTCATTTTCTTTTCATGAATCTCCTGGTTATGAGTCTGAATTAAATCTCACCTGTGGGCATGTGCAATTATTGTTTACAGCTAATGTTGTCCAGATTAGATCTTTCCTAATGTTGTTATGTTCTTTTATATCGTTTGGCAATTAAACTGTTTCCAATTATTGCATTATCTTTCTGGTTTTTCCTTCTTTTATGACTTAAAGCTAACATTTTAATCTGCAGAGCATGGAGAAGGTCTTCAAGTTCTCCACTATGAAGTTGGACAGAAATATGATGCACACTTTGATTACTTCCTTGATGAGTTCAACACTAAAAATGGTGGCCAGCGGATGGCTACCATGCTTATGTATTTGTAAGCTTTATAATCTCCTCCCTACATGTCCATGATGCATTCTGCACCAGATAAAGTGCCACAGAAACTTCTCCTTTCTATATTTGAAAAGGAGAAGGATTTACTTCCTCTTTCCTCACTTTAAGCTATTGATGCAGGTCAGATGTTGAAGAGGGGGGTGAGACAATATTTCCTGCAGCCAAGGGCAATATTAGTGCTGTGCCGTGGTGGAATGAATTGTCTGAATGTGGGAAACAGGGGCTTGCTGTGAAGCCTAAGATGGGTAACGCATTGCTGTTCTGGAGCATGAGACCTGATGCTACACTAGATCCTTCAAGTTTGCACGGTTTGCTACCTTTTTTTTCCCTTTAATATTTTATCTTTAGTTGTGGTTCGAGAATGATTAAGCTAGCCTTGCATTCCCATCTGAAAAAGATTTGAACTGTTATCTGCTGTGTTTCCTTGCATTTTTTACAGTTAATGTTCAAAACTTATTTGTCATTTTATCATAGCAACTTTTAGTTATCTATAGTGATATTGCTAATATGACTGTATGTCGTATGGGTGATGCTAGGTGGATGCCCTGTGATTACGGGGAACAAATGGTCCTCTACAAAGTGGATGCATCTTGAAGAATACAAGGTTTAAGTTGCTCTCCGAAAGGTACTTGTAATAAGGAGATTAGAAATGTATGAGGTCCTTCAAACACAACCTTCAGACGAGTTTATTAGAAGAGTTAGCTAGTTTTTAATTTACAAAAAAAAAAAAGAAGAAGCCTCTCTGCCTTTGTCAATGATATGGCACACAGTTGGATACATAACCTTGTGTATGCCATCCTAGGCACTGGTGAAGGTGATATTTAAGGATAAAATTTCAACTAGGGATTTCCCTTTTCTTGAATTTAATAAAACTAATATATGAAAAGCTATAAAGTTTCTTATATTAGTAACTAAATTTTTAGCTAATGCCAATAGACACTAATTAATCGTTCTGAATTTTCGTCGGTTGATTTTTCCTTTTAACATAAACGCTGCTATTTTACTTGACAGGATACCATATTACCAAGGTACATGCCATGGCGGTCCAATGCTGGGAAAGTTTATGATTCATGCAACTCTTTATACTCAGGTGTCAGCCCCACTATTCTTTTATTTGATGGGTATTCTTTTCTTTTTTGGCCTAATTCTTAGGTTGAGAAGTACTTTATTTTCTCTTTTTACCTTTTGGTTTTGTTTGACCCCTTGGAAATACTATGGCAGTCCTATACTAGTGTGAAAAATATGATGCCATACGTTGATACATTTATGAGGTGAGGACATAGGAAATGGGTCCCAGCAGTTGGATGCATTACCTGCAGACTGTAAATTTGCAAAATAATCATAATTTAGTCCAGCACCTTGCCTGCTGAATATTTTTGTTCAACTGTTTTGCTTCTTCTTCTTTTATGTTTAAATATATATAGATCTAATTAAATCAGACCAATTTGTTCCAGTTTTGTCGGATTTCGCTTAAGGGAAAGTTTCAGACTAAATGTTGTCCATCAGATGATTCGTGAAATCTCCATGTAAAATACGCGACAAAAAATAAGATCCCAAACGATATCCGAAATTGCTAAGTAGCTAGTGCAGAGTACGGTGCCACCAGACTTTTAATACATAACACACAAAATCTGTAACTTATTCCGATTCTTTCCTGGCAATTCAACTCTTAACAGCTGGTTTTGAATCACAAAATAATGGCCTTCCAAAAGCTTCTAGGTTCCCAACACAAAGAATTGCACTTACTACTACAATAATCACATGCCCCGAACTTTAATGAAACGGGAACCCGAAGTAACATATGCAATCATAGAGATACCGTCCACTGAGATTTGATTCTGGTCGAGGCCATGAAGCAGCGTTGGCAAATAAAACAACCTACAGGTGACTTATATGAAAATTGACATATATGTAGATAAGCAAAGAGCAGACTAGCTTTCATCAGCTTAGCTTGTTGCATCACGGCTGTAATACTGGTCAAGTGTCTTTGCAGGTATACGGTGGAGGAGTTCACGTGGGAAGATACGAAGCAAAGTCCACGCTAAATCAAGTGACTGGAAGATATTGCGAGTATCATAAGCACCTTGCGTCACGAATTTTCTCTCAAATTTATCTAGGAACTCCAGATAAAGCTGCAAAATGATTACATGGAGAAAATCAAAATGCAGTTCTGAATATGAAATTTATACATTTGAAGGAATTGATGCAAAGCTGCACACGCATGGTGTCGGAACCCAACCCAGAGACACACACACACACATAGAAAGAAGGGGAGAGAGAAAGAGACCAGATCCTCAGAAGAAAGTGCTTCCTCGCCAACCACAGCTTTCATTGCTTGAACATCTTTTCCAATAGCATAATTTGCATATAGCTGAAATCAAGATTAACAGGGATTCAGTATCAACAACAATAATACTCAAGTGGGCGAGACCATTATTTTACTTTGGAACTTCTCAGTTCTCAATCAGACCTGGTTGGACACGTCAGCATGATCTCTACGAGTCATCCCCTCACCAATAGCACTCTGAAATGTAACGAAAGAATGGAGAAGCTCAGGGTAAACTCTGATTTATGCGTCTACTTGTTAACAAGCATGCATAATTTATCATTGAAGATAAAATAACAATACAGTCTTACCTTCATTAATCGAGAGAGTGAAGGGAGAACATTAATTGGTGGGTATATCTGTTAAGGAAACAAATACAGGTAAGGTTAATAATTATACAAACTGGTAAAGCTTTGATTCCCTATGAATTGCATCTATTTGGCAACTTAAGATTTTAAACTTTGAAAAGGGAGTAATTTTAATTGAATTGAATTTGAGACTCTGCAGATGCTACATTAGATTCTAAAACCTTGTGCTATGATTAAAACAATAATGAATATTGTTTCAGTCACCTGTCGGTTGTGGAGTTGTCTATCAATGTATATCTGTCCTTCAGTAATATAGCCAGTAAGATCTGGTGTAGGATGCGTTATATCTGGTTCAAACAATATATATATTAATAACAATCAAAATAATATGATTGATAACCAGTATCAAAGGTAGAAGAATGCTGTGTTGTTGGTGTTCCCTCTTACCATCATTAGGCATGGTCAAAATAGGAATTTGGGTGATGGAACCTTTTCTTCCTTCGATACGCCCTGCACGTTCATAAATTGTCGCCAGATCAGTGTACATATAACCAGGATAACCACGCCTTCCGGGGACTTCTTCACGGGCAGCAGATACCTATAGCTCATACAAAACATGACGAATGACATTCAGTCCAGCTTTAGCAAACATAATAACTTGAAAGAGCATCAATTATAGGTTTATCAGATATAATTCATTCTAAGTTACAGTATCCACTCTCTAAATTCATTTTCTAGCGACCGAAAATACCCATGATATGTCCAACGATCCTGAGCAGAATGCTATTTTCCGGTACAGGGATCATTTGACCAGGAAATTATGTGCCACACATCGTAGCAGCTGAACAGCTATAAAAATTATGTACCTCACGTAGAGCATCTGCATAAGAACTCATATCTGTCAATATAACCAGAACATGTTTCCCACATTCATAAGCCAAATACTCTGCAGTTGTGAGGGCAATTCTTGGTGTGATAATTCGTTCAATTGTGGGGTCATTGGCCTGGAAACACATTAAACGAAGTAAATTTCTTGATAAGAATGCTCAGTCATTTTCAATGACAAAAAAAAGAAAGTAGTCAAGATTACATGAACAGCTATAACTTGAATTGCTTACCAGGTTCAAGAAAAGTGTAACTCTCTCCATAGATCCATTTTCCTCAAAATCTCTCTTAAAAAATTGAGCTGTCTCCATGTTCACCCCCATAGCAGCAAACACAATGGCAAAATTGTCTTCTTCCTGATCCTAAAAGTCAATCCAGCAAAAAGTACATTACAAGATTTTAAATATGGAGGGACGGAGGAACATAACATAGAATAGGAAAATTGAACAGACATCTGACTTCCAAAAGACTGCGCATTGGTTCAATTCAGTTCCTAAAACAAAAACTATTGAAATCCACAAAATAAACAATGAATATCAAGCATAGTAAAGTCAATCTTTGTTAATATCAAATTAGGCTACAGTGCATACATACATCAAGGAGATTATCAGACTTTTCCAACCGCTTTACGAGACCCGCCTGACGACAAATTTGAGCAGCTATTTCATTATGAGGAAGACCAGCAGCAGAAAAAAGAGGAATCTTCTGTCCACGAGCAATAGAGTTCATGACATCAATCGTTGAAATCCCTGTCTGAATCATCTCTTCAGGGTAAGTTCTCTCACTAGGATTAATAGAGCTCCCTGAGGACAAATGCAGAAATTTACAATGATAAGATAAATTGATTCTTTAACTACTAGAATACCAGTCTCCTGCATACACTCACCAGAAATATCTAGGTATGCCTCAGGTAAAATAGGAGGGCCATTGTCAATGGGTTTTCCAGAGCCATTAAATATGCGCCCTAGCATATCCAACGACACAGGAGTTTTCAATACCTGTTAAACATACATTAGAAGGGGCTCAGCAATTAACAGCCATACAAAAATGACTAAAATGACCATCATGACTTTCTGAAAAGTTTAAAATCACCAAAAAATAAAAATAAAAAAGGAATAGAAACACAACAGGTGTTCAAGAATTTCTTGTTTTAGAATGCTCGTCTCATTCAAGTTTAACCATAAAGCTGTTATGAAACAGATCCAAGCAAATATATCACTAAAAAGAAATCCTGTAAAGCTAACCATCCTAGCTGCCATCCTAGTTCTGCAAGCCATAATAAAAATTTAACCTATAGTACCATAAAAAAACATAGATAAAATTTGTTACCTCCCCTGTAAATTGCACAGTTGTGTATTTGTTGTCAATTCCAGATGTTCCTTCAAAGACCTGGAAAAGGAGAAAGATAAAAGAATGATGCTTCTTAAAGCCATTCCAGAACTGTCACCTAATGCTTTCAGGAATTCATTTCTAAGGGTAATGATTTTGCTAGACTTTAATATATACATATATATAATATACATGTTCTGATTCAGGTACGCTGTTCTCGGCCACAGTATTTAATCTATCAACATGGACTTCAAATGACAATCAGATGTTGGGATATCTCATTATACAACACAGGCAATAAAACCTATTTTTCCCATGAGGCAGAATTCACGGTTGCTTGCTTGACAAATACCTGCACAACTGCTTTCTCCCCATCAACTTCCAGGACTTGACCACGTCGAGTTGTTCCATCCCCCAACCGAATATTGACAATCTCCTGATACTTTGGACCCTGAAACATTTCAAACTTGCTCATATTATATCATCATACTTGCAATGAACTCTGAAGATAACCACTTAGTACAGAAGAGTCGAACCTACCTTAACTTTGTCAAGAATGACCAATGGTCCCGCAACACCAGACACAGTTCTATACTCTGAAAAGTGAAAACCAAAAGTCTCCCAGTTAATGTTCTGTCTAATCATCATACTGCTAAAATAACTGTAAATTGTCACTCTCGCATCTCCTTGGATCATATTAATCCAATAACAAGAGTAGTCTTTAAACAAAAAAAAATGGAAGAACTAAAAATTCCTATTAACTTTACTAGTGTGTCAATCTACTTAACCATTAAATTAACTATATCCTGAATTTAAAAACGATATTACATAATGGATACTAAAGACGATAAAGAAAAGCCCTCTATCACCATCCAATTCACAATCACTCCAGATCAGACTATGATCAGAATTCAGAGTCAAAAGCTTTGCATGATAGTATAATAAGTTGTGAAGAAAATGTAAGCATGAGATGAGACAGGAATAAGTTACCCATCCCGATCTCCAGAGTTCCCTCCTCCATGTCAATGAAGTTCTTTTCCGCTCCCATCTTCAAGAAATCAACTTCAAAGCTGAAAATAGCATTGAAAAAACAGAAGCGGGATAACGTATCACTATTAACAACAAGTTAAGCAGATCAAAAGAAACCAGAAAAAATTGAGAACACTAATTCTGATCCAAACAAGTAACCGCTGTTTCTTTGGCTAATGATTTGCAAAGATCCTGAAACTCGATTCTTACCGCGAAAGGAGAAATTGATCCAAAAATGAGAAGATATAGCAAAGTTGATGTGAACAGATCGATTGAGCAGAGGATAGGAGGGGAGAAGAATGTGTAAAAATCAAAAATTGAAACAGTAAACGACAAATAAAGTAAAGTATTATGATGTTATGGAGACGTGATGATGGGATCCGAGAAAGGAAAAAACGAACTTAAACTTGCTCTGCTCCGGTTTGCTCCCCTCAAGGTTTTTACCGCTTCGATAGTTACCCAGAAAGAATTACAGACAATCATGTGATCAGATATGACGTGATCTTCCGTTTTGTATTATCGTTGCTTCCCTAAACTACACGTTCTAAAACCAAGGACCGTTTTACACCTGGCAATTATTTTATTTTATTGACAGCCAGAAAATTTGTATTTGTTTGAATAAAAATATTATATATATGAAGAAAGTAATATTTGTTATCCTATAAGTCCCTATACTTTTTTTAAATTTAAAATTTAGTCCATGTACTCTTATTTTCATGAATTTAATCTCTATATTTTTTAAATTTTAAAATTCAAGTTTAATCGTTAACACTGTTAATTTTTTGTTAGATTTATTAGTGTTACATTTTGAAATATAAAAAAATACACACTTAACAATAATATAACAAAAAAATGATATTGTAACGAGTGAAAATAAATTTATTAACAATTAGACTTAAATTTTGAAATTAAAGAAAAAAAGAAACAATAAATTTTAAATAATAAAAATATAAAAATTAAATTCTAAATTTGTAAATAGTAAAATCACTTATGGGCATATTTTTACCTTTTAAAATTATATAATTTGTTTTTGTAAGAAAATAATATTTTTAAAGGAAATGTAATATATTTAAAAAGAAGGATAATTTTTGAAAATCGATTTTTTAAAATTGTAATATATTTAAAAATTCAAATCATATAATTATCCATTTCTATATAAATAAATATTTGTTTTATAAAATATTAGATCGTGGTACTCTAGTAATGTGGATAAAAAAACATAATTATTTAATAAAAATATTTATAAAAACTGATATAAAAATAAATGAGGTGTTAGTTAAAATATTAAAGTAAAAAAGTTTAAAATCATAATGTTTTGAGTTTATTTTTTTTAGGTGTTTATATTTTTTATGTAAAAAGATAATTAAAAAAACACTCTCATTAGGAAGTTGTAACGCCCTAATTTTCGGGAATTCTGTGAATGTTGGTAAAATTTCATGCTTTGATTTTGTCATTTGTGAGTGAAATTATGAAATAGGACCTATGTGAAAATGTTTGAAAATGCTATAGGCTAGTTTGTAGTGGCCAAATAAATAGTAGTGCAAAATAGTAGGATTTGCATGTCAAACATTCCATTTTACAAGAAGTGGCCGACCATCATGTTGTTGAAGACAATATGTGCACTTGATATCCATAATTTATGGTACAAATTGATAAAAAATTGATAATGGGTTAGGTAAATGTTCCATGATGGGCATGATAAGCATTATGGGCATTTTTTTTTATTGACATTATGGCATAGGTATGGCACAAATAATATAGGTTATTTTGTGTCATAAAATGTTGGGTAATAAACTAACAAAAGGATGAAAAAATAAAGTTTTGTCCATCTTTGTTCATCATAGCTGAAAGTTAAAAAAGAGAAAGGAGAAGAGAAAGCTATTGAGTATTCGGTCACTAGGAGGAGGAAAATTGAAGGTAAGTTCTTGGTACTTTGCTTCTATTTTGAGGTTCATGAGTTCTTCTTGATTCTACCTTAACACTTGAAGCATATTTTGGTTTTTAGTTGTGTTGTGAGCATTTAGTCATGAATTAAAATGAAGGAAATGGTTGTTGTTTCATGTTCTTTTGATGAAAAATGGAAGATAGGTGAAGTTGAGCCAAACAAATGAGCATGCATGTGCCTTAGATGCTAAAGGGAAAAATCGGCTAACATGTTGTGCTTTAAAATGATGAAATGGAGATTATACTTAAGTAAAATCATAGATATGTGATGATTGATTGGTGATATACATGTTTAAATAACATGTATGCAAGGTATGTGTGAAAGAGTGATTTGGTAATAAATCTGATTGGGACAGCAGCAGTAACTTGACTTTGGAAAATCACCATAAATTGTGGCAGATGAATTAGAAGCTGAATAAATTATGTAATTAAAGCTTATTGAGTCTAGTTTCAAATGAAATAAACAAGAACATATTTTGAACTCTGTACAATGAGAAATTTGATTCGTAATGAAGAGTGGTCAGATTAGTCAAATAGTGAAACATGAGAAACTTTGAGAAAAATCTGGTATTGATTGGCTAAACCAAAAATTCTGAAAATTTTATTGATAGAAGATATATGAGTCTATTTTCAGGGAAAATTAACGTCACTTGATTTGGAGTTTTGTAGCTCCAGTTATAAATTATTTAGTGACTGTTGCTCAGGAAGACAGTTTGCAGTGAAATTATGATTATGTGGTAAACACTGACAAAAATTTGTTAATGAGTTGCTTATTGATTTCTTATAAGCTTACTCTGATCTGTAGGTGTGGTTGGCCGAATATTGTAAGGGGTTAATACGTAGTTCGTATTTGAATAGTTAGATTAACGTGTTAGTAATCCAATTGTAGGCGGTTCATGTGTGGATCTCGTCAGCATATCGTCGCAAACAGGTGTGTAACTAACACCCTCTTATAGACTAGATCGGCAAAAGCCGAAAAGCCGGTATTTTGAGATCTTGCGAGTGTGCTAATGCTCATGAGATTAATAGTTTGATGTATATGGTAAATTAAAGTGATAAGACTGCAGAGTGCGCGATTCCGTGCAATTCGATGTTTTTGGGCTTACTGGGCCAAAAACGGGATAATGGGCCAACGGCCCCAAGTTGGTAAGAAAACGCGGTAAGTGTTCCTGATCGTACGTAAATGGCTATGTTATGTATGAAAACCTTAAGAATAGTGAAATTACTTGAACACCCCTATGTATGCAAAATTACCGTTATACCCCTAGAGTTATTTTTTTCTGAAAAGCATAATGTTCTGTTTCTGTATACGTATGCCATGACATATTATTTCTGTTGCATGGGGACATGGGTTATATTATGGAGGAAGCGTCCTGGTGGCTATGCCACAAATATCTGATCTGGTGGCTCTGCCACATATATCTGTCCTGGTGGCTATGCCACAATTATCTGATCTGGTGGCTCTGCCACATAAATCTGTTTTGGTGGCTCCGCCACAATATCTGTATCTGGTGACTTCGTCACAATATCTGGCAGCCTCGCTGCGATTTCTGTGGTGTGTAGCGGTTGGGTGGGTCAAGTAGTCTCCCCACATGGTGTAAGGCTGGTACGGGGGTGTTATGGATGAATCTGGGTTAGGTTTCTGCATAAACATGTAATATCTGTTCTGTTTTGTTATGGGCCTATGGGCTTTATTCTGAATTCTGTTCTGGGCTAAGGCCAACTTATTCTATTTCTGTGGTTTGAGCTGATATAGGCTATGGTTGGGTTAATTTACACACTGAGTTTCCCCAAACTCACCCCTTTTATTTTCATCCACGCAGGTAATCCCCAATCATAGTGGGCTTGGAGCTGTGAGGGAATTCGGAGTGGCCACCCGTTCTGAAAGTTTGATTTTCTTCCGGTGAACTGGACATCCTTTTATTTACGTTTGAAGTTTTGGGTTTTTAAATGTAATAAGGCTGCTTAATTATTTTTGATGGTTTTAATATGTATTGCTAAGATAGGTATTACTTATTTTAACTGTTGAAATTGGATAACTTTAGGGCGCGTTTTCAAAAACAACAATTGATTTCAAAATAACACGACAACAAGCAAAGCTTCCGCAATGAAAGTATTTTCCAAAATTAATCACTTTTCCTAAAAATGACTTAATCAAATCGGTTTCCTAGAAATATCCATGACGTTAAGGTGTGGCAATGGCGGTACATGTCTAGGATTGGATCCGAAGGGAGCTTGGTACTTAAGCAGTCCGATGGACTCACCACCTCTTTTCCGGTTTCCTACCTGGTGCACAGCTTCCACTCACTTTAACCTATAATGAAATTATCTTTTAAAACACTAAGTAAGTTTTTCTGGATCAACAATATAAAATGTTTTGAACGCTTCGATGTGGCATGTCGGATCCTGTCATAACGTCTGGGCCAGGTTTGGGGTGTTACAGAGGTAGTGCCCTAAGGGTTTTTATTAATCATTTGTTATTGTAATTTTTTGAACAGATTTGTTTAAATAAAATTTTATTATACATATTAATATCATTTATTCATTTGTATTTGACCTCAATGGTTTTTGCAAGCACAGTAAAATATAAGCAAATATCAACTCACTAATTACTTAATATTTAACTAACGCAAAGTTACACATTTGGAGGATTATAATGCGAGAAGACAATTTGTACTAGTAAGTAATCTAAAAAGTCAATAGTCTGATTAATCGAAATTGAACAGATCGGTTAAAGGGTTATTATGTCGTCTATCAAATCTAGATAGAGAGTTACCTTGTTTTGAGTATCAAAGTGTATGACTTCTGAAATATAGGGACATGATGTGATTATCTAGATTGACAATACATTAGATAGGAACCAAGTCGAATTAATCCTAAATCCGTTTATGGATTAATTCACTTGTGACTTTCATAATATGGCTTACCTTAATTCTTAAAATGACTGACTTATGTGTGTATGACTTGAATATTGTATTAAAAGCCTAAGTTCAAATAACTAAAAAGCCAAAAGTTGATGATAAAGTTTCATTTACAATAATGAAATTCATAACCTAATAAAGAGTAGATAATATCATCTCATTGGCATTACATGGTAAATGAAAAAGTAATGTGGCTATAGGTTATTTATCTAGAACAAATGATTTAATTACTATTTGTTAGTAATTGACTTTTTTCATGAACAAAGATGTAATAGCTTCCATGAGATAAAATAGGATCATATTGACTGAACAAATTAGACTTAAAGAGATTAAGGATATCTTATGAGAGTAACACACTTATGACATGATAAGGTCATTAGACAAACACTTATTAAGTTGCTTTCATAATGATATATAATAAATGAGAGTTCAATCATGATACTCTAGTGGAACGACTTTATAATTAAATAATATTATAATTAATTGACGGAAAATCAGAATTTAACTACAAATTATTTGAGCTATATGTCTAACCGGTTCTTCCGCTAGCTCGATATAACCCAAAACAAATTGCATGTAGAACCAATAATGTGGAATGAATGAAAACGACGATAAAGAAAAAAAGATCACATGTATCACTATCCGCAGTAAATGTATTTTCTCATTAAGTACAAAAGATACTTAAAACTTAAATTAATTTATTCATATTACTATTTAATTGATTGCAATTGAATTTTGAAGTTCAAAGTGATAATTAAATTAATTAGTCATCATAATTTTATTGATTTGGATAATTAAATATATTTCATCATAGATTATAATATAGTAAAGTTGCTATCACTTTAATGAAATTAGAATTGGGTTGAGAAAATAATTTAATTAGGTAAATTAATTAATAAATAATATTTTGAGAAGTAAAAAAAATAGCTATTAAGTTGGCTAAATATTATGTGTTGGTTAAAATTTCAGATAATACATATAATTGTATCTAGCACACGAGATGGTCTTAGAGCACATCCTAGGTGATAGGGGCGACAAACCTTAGTATCCATTAGGGCATGCCGCCGCCCCTAGTATTCTCAGTTTGGGAATTTGTATTTTCTATTTAAATATTATTATTTAATTGCCTCTTATTCAAGTAAAACTTTAATTTGTACATTTTTCCCATAAATAAGAATTATGGAATGACCTAAAACACACCAAACACGCCAATTGAGCATTGTTGCTCTGTTAGAAAATTGCGGCAATTTATTTACAGAATAAATATTATTTTCTACTAAGATTAATATTTTTTCAATTTTTATAGAGAAAAATTAACTTTCCCACTAATAGTTAATCAAAGTTTTCATTTTGTGTATTATGTTCGTATAGTTTGACCCCACATTCAAAACAAGTCGGGGTTCAAGGATAGTGGAGAAGATCGTTTTGTAGAAAACTAAAAAACATTTTAGACCGCTCAAAGCACGAGTAATAAATCAGTTAAGAGATTATTACTAAAATATATGACAAGGCTTGACGTAAAGGAAAAAAAATTAAACTTCCAATATGCAACGTTTTGTTTTATAAATCAAATTTTCCAATATAATAATTTACATTGCATAGAAATGACATTTTAGTAATATTATCTAACTAAATCAATAGCTGATCAACTCGTAATACTAGCTTTATTTGAAGTTTTATATATAGTATAAATATTATTGAGTTAGTATAACTTAACTCATGACATCTACCTAATTCAATCAAACATTTTATATTAATATAGATATTTATTTTATAAACATGAAGCTTTTTTTTTATTTATCAATTTAATGACTGGATTGATGTAACTTGTAATTACAAGACTTGATATTAGTATAGATAGATAATAGAATTATTGATTAATATTTCAGTTTGTATTTAATGTAATAATAGTCTATAAATTCACTAGGTATCATTCAAAATGTGATATCATCAATAAATTAATAAATAATATAATAATCTATATTATTATTTAAATATCTGGCTGAGTTAATGTCACGAATCAACCACACTAATTTAATTAGAAAAATTACAAAAAAAAGTTTTTTGTTTTTAAAATAAATTATATTATTTGAGGGTACTTTAATCTATTTTATAAAAACAATTAAAAATTTACATATAATGGAATTTGAACCCGTAATTTTTATAATAATAAAACTATAATTTTATGACTAACTTAGAGCTTTAATTATTTTAATATAATATATACATTTTAATTTTTTATGCATATTTTATTACCTCTATAAATTATATATATGTATATTGATAATATTATTGATTGAGTTGGTGTCACAAGTTAATTTACACCGATTCAAGATTGATGACAATATCGTGATAAACGATTGTGGTGCATTTAGTATTTTTAATATAATGCATTTACGTGTTTAAATTTAATTTTACTCACAATTTAATCTATTGTTTTATTTTAATATTGTATATATATATTTAATGTGTAATTATTAATTAGTTTATAAGGATACATATCATTATTTATTGTATGCCATTTTTTAAATACATTTTTTTATTTTAAATACATAATTTTCTCAAACGTGTTTTCACTATGTGTCATCTTGTCTTTTATTATAATTATATATATTATTTTGATAATTAAAATAAAAATAAAATTATTTGAAATTAAATTCAAGCTTTCATCCATACAACACAATACTTTTGCTATTAAAATAAAAAATTGATAGGTTCAATATGTTATACAAAACGTGAGATACATGTAGACATAACACAAACACACATTCTTCTTAAAATTGAATTGAACCGTAGCATGACAAGCAAAAAATAATTTAAACATGACAAACATACATGAAGGTATCAAAACGTATATAAAACAAATAATTACTTTTATACATAAATTTATAATATTCTAAAAATAAAAATGCGATATGATGAAAAATAATATATACACATGTAGCATTAGAGGTGTTTAAACTTTGATTAAAATCAAATTAACCGACTAAATTGATCTAATTCAATTAATCAATCGGTGGCCAAATTTAATTCGATCGGAGGTCAATTAATAGGTTTTTAAAATTTTGGTTATCGGTTAATTCAGTTTAAAATTGGGTAATTAACTGAATTAACTAAATTTAATAATTAATATTATGTGTTAATTTCAAGACTTATGTAGTGTTTCAAAACATGAAATTTCGGTTAACTTTCAAGACAAAAACATATATTTCGATTAATTTCAATGTAATTTTTTGATATGCTTTATACTTGTTTTAACTAAAAGACAAAAAATATAAATTTCAGTTAGCCGAATTAACTAAAATATTTCATGTAGCGACGTAAAATTTTTTTTTTCTTTCAGTCGGTCGCTAATTGTGGCGATTTATTAAACATTTGAAAACCAACTTTCGATTTTATTAACAAAGGGAGTCGCCACCGATCCTTTTTTATAGGTGTGATCGGACACCTAATAAAATTATTTTAAAACAAAAAGAAGGCCAAATTTAGGTCTACGTGAAAGTCCAGAGAAAAATTGGGGTTCGGGAGTCAGTTACGCGCGAGGAAGGTATTAGCACCCTCGCGACGCCCAAAATTGGTATCTCATAAACATGTGTTGACTTGATTTTCAGAAATACGAGTTCAATATAATATTTAATCGTGATCCGATTGAAAAATGAGAATTTTTAGTTTTCGATTTTTTTAGAAAGGGTGTCCTGTTTTTTAACACAAGCCGACAAATTTCACCCAACGTAGCGATGAAATCGATGACTTAATGTTAAAATCGGTACATTGCCTTATTCTTAAAATTAAAATGTAAAAAGTTTCTAAAATGGTAGTAAAAAATCTAAGAATATTATTGTAAAAAATGCGAATAGTGATGTGAATAATATAAAATATTAAAATATCAAAATATTAGAATAATAATAATTAATATTGACAAATAAAAAAACAAAATAGAAATAAAAAGTGTACATAATATATATATTAGAAATAACAATGATGTTTAAAAATAATACTATTAATAATACTTCATAAATATGTACATATTATAACCCTTTTTTTAGAATAATAATTAAATATACGAAAATAATATTATATACACAAAAAGGTATATATACACTTATGGTGAAATATATGTACTAACATTAATAATAAGTATAATCGGAATAAAATAAATACAATAATATATACTCAATATGGTATTAAAAATATGTATATGTATAATAGTATTTCAGAGTATGTACATGAGACAATATAAAATATATACATGGAAATATACAAGAAGTATACAACTAATAACATTAAGAATATATATAATATAAATATAATATATACAATATACACATATGATAAAAAACTATTAATATGTACATGTATATCTACATACACATTAAGTAAAAGTACTAATGCTAACAATATTAATAATAAATATAATAATAGACATATATGCATATAATAGTAAGAAACGGAACATAAAGAAAATATATATATAGCTAAATATAATATAATAATAACAATATATAAAAATAATAGTGATAACAATATTACATATATAACATGATTAATATTTAAAGCTAAATTAAATAGCAAAATAATATGAAATCCAAGGTAAATACGAAAAATAAATGAAAAAGAAGAGAGAGGGAAGAGAGAAGGGAGGGGGGAAGGGAAATCCGGCCAGGGGCCGGTCACCGGCCAACCGTCGGCAGCCATCCGTCACCGGCGCCGGCCACCGCACGTGGTGGCCGGAAAAGGTAATTTTTTTTTATATTTGTTTTGTATATATATTTTTATTATATTTTTTATTATGATGTATATATATAGATTAATAGATTCGAAAAAAGGAACAAAATAAAAAATAAAAATAAAAAAAGAGTAAAATAAAGAAGATAAAATCACCTTTAGGTATTTTTTGAAGATAAATTCTTTGTATTGATCAAAATTCCCCCTACATGATTATTGAATGGCTTTTTATAGCCATCTTTTACATGATTTTCTATTATTTCTTTTTCTATTTTGTAGGTGGTGGTGGTAGACAATGGATATCAAAAATGGGAGAAAAAATGGGGCAAGTGGGAAAATGGTTAGGTGGCTAAGGTTTCTTGGTTTTTTTGGGGGGGTTAGGTTTTTCTTTTCTTTTTTTTGGGTTAGGTTTTTTCTTTTTTGGGGGGGTTAGGTTTTTTTTGGGGGGAGGGCTTAATGGGCTTTTGAATTAGGTTTAATATTTGGGTTTTGTAATGGGTTTGGGTAGATGTAAATGGGTCATGGGTTAAGGGTTTTAGTGGGTTTAGAGGTTTGATTGGGTTTTGATATAATCGGGCCCGGGCAATTTGGGCTTCTACAGCTGCCCCTCTTTGCTCATTGTCGTGCAACGATAATAGAGCAAAGACTTTCAAGGAAACCAAACTTGCCCGGTCTTGCTAGGTCTTGACTTGCTTTGGAACTCTTCTTGTTTAGTTAGTCCCTTTTCAGTCCACTGCATCCTGTAGCTTTGGTTCAATCCACTGCAAATTCGGAGATATGCTTTGTAGCTTCAATCTGTTCCAATGTAACTTTAAGGATATGAGATTTGTGGCTTCGATCCGCTTCACTGTAACTTCAGAAAGATAAGATCTACAACTTCAATATGCTCTTCTATCGCTTTAATGAGATAAGGTTTTAGTCTTCTCTTTTGCCACTTTAGAAAGGCAAGATCTGATATCCTCGATCAGCTCCACTGTAACTTCAATTAGCTTCACTGTAACTTCAGGGATATAAAATCTGTGTCTTCGATTAATTCCAGTATTTATTCTTTACTCGGCATGTGATCCTGAGCTCAACTCATTTTTCGCAATATGAATTGACTCTCTAAAAACAGACATTAAAAACAGAAATTGAAAATAGCTCAGAGTGTGAGCCAAGGCTTAACTCACCTCTCGCAATATGAGTTGATTTTTGAAACTTATCTTAAAAAGCAGATTTTGAAAATACCTCGACATGTGACTCGAGGCTTAACTCACCTTTCGCAATATAAATTGAAAAAATACCACATGTGTGATCTGAAGCTCAACTCACCTCTCGCAATATGAGTTGATTTTTTGAAAACAGAAATTGAAATTACCTCAGCGTGTCTCGAGGCTTAACTCACCTCTCGCAATATGAGTTGATTTTTGAAAACAGAAATTGAAATTACCTCAGTGTGTCCTGAGGCTCAACTCACCTCTCGCAATATGAGTTGATTTTTTTGAAAAACAAAAATTTAAAATACCTCAGCATGTCTTGAGGCTCAACTCATTTCTCGCAATACGAGTTGAATTTTGAAAACAGAAATTGAAATTACCTCAGCGTGTCCTGAGGCTCAACTCATTTCTCGCAATATGAGTTGATTTTTTTAACAACAGAAATTGAAATTACCTCAGCGTGTCCTGAGGCTCAACTCACCTCTCGCAGTATGAGTTGATTTTTTTGAAACAGAAATAAAAACATCAAAATACCAAAAGATGTCAACTGGTGGAACTCAGATGTCTTTTCCTTTGATTCAGTGCGACTCTTATTCAAGATTTATTGCTCTGCTGGAGTACCTGTATATGCCATGTATGATGTTATCATGATATGCACATGTTTGTCTTAAATGCTTTTATGCCTACATGATTATGCAGTGCTCCTTAAGCATGTTTGTCGTATGTCCATTTAGCCACGATTGTTGAGGATCTGTGTTCATTGCTTTGATTCTCGACTTTCTCTTCAGTCCTTATACCTGTCTTCAAGCTTCACGAGTAATCGACGTTTCTCAGATATCACTCTTCTGCCCCCGATTGAACTTTGTTCTTACTTTGAGACTCTTGTGCTTATCAAATTTTCATCCAGGTAATGCTTAACATTTCTTTTGTTTAGAGTATGTCATTTCACCATTTATCATGTAAATAAACACATAATGAGATGCATGAAAAAGGTCAGATAGGGACAAAAATGATATTTCATATTCATCTATTTCAAATGTGGCAAACAAAGCAAGTTAAACAATGAGAGTAAAAAATGTCAAAAAGAAAGAAAGGATCGTATTCAACGGATACAAATGCTCTAGATATTCAACACATGAACTCTTCCTTGTTCCTCAATCAAAAATCTTTTCGAGTGCGGCTTCTTGCGTAGAAGATTTCGAGTTTTCAAAAATGCTTCAAATAATGTAGCCTCACTGCTTGACTTATCGTTCGACCACCAGGTTTGTTTCATTAGGACGCCCTCTCGGGTTTTCATCCTAATCTTTTTGTACTAATCAAGACGCCCTTTTCGGGTTTTCGCCTTGATCCCCTTTTTTTTTAAGATGCCCTTTTCGGGTTTTCATCTTAAGCATAATATTTCTTCACAGCATCTGAGTTCACTGGATTAGACAACTCTTTCCTATCCATCTCGGTAAGGATCAAAGCTCCTCCTGAGAATGTCTTCTTTACGACGTATGGTCCTTCCCAGTTTGGTGCCCATTTCCCTCGCAGATCTTTTTATATTGGGAGAATTTTTCTCAGCACGAGTTCTCCTTCATGGAATTCTCTTGGTCGTACCTTTTTGTCATGGGCTGCGATCATTCTTTTTTGGTACATCTGCCCGTGACAAATTGCCCTGAGACGCTTTTCTTCAATGAGGTTCAGCTGATCATATCGAGCTTGTACCTATTCTGCTTCTTCTAACTTTGATTCCATTAAGACTCGTAGAGAAGGGATCTCAACTTCGATAGGTAGCACAGCTTCCATTCCATAAACCAGAGAGAAAGGAGTTGCTCCCGTAGATGTTCGTACAGATGTGCGATATGCAAACAAAGTAAATGGAAGCTTCTCGTGCCAATCTTTAAACGTCTCAGTCATTTTCCCAATGATCCTCTTAATATTTTTATTGGCTGCTTCAACAGCCCCGTTCATCTTTGGGCGATAAGGCGAGGAGTTATGATGCTTTATTTGGAATTGCTCACATACTTCCTTCATCATCTTGTTATTCAGATTCATGGCGTTATCTGAAATGATTCTTTCAGGCAAACCATATCGACAAATGATTTCCTTCTTCAAAAACCTACAAACTGTAGTCTTGGTCACATTGGCAAATGAAGTGGCTTCTATCCATTTTTGTGAAGTAATCAATGACGACAAAAATGAATCGATGTCCATTAGAAGCTTTCGGGAAAATAAGCCCTATGACATTCATGCCCCACATAGAAAAAGGCCACGGAGAAGTCATGACATGAAGGGGGGAAGGGGCTACATGAATTTTATCGCTGTAGATTTGATATTTGTGGCATTTTCTGGCAAAACTAATGCAGTCGCTTTCCATCGTCAACCAGTAGTAACCGAGTCTCATAGTCTTTCTGGCCATAGTGAAACCATTGGCATGCGTCCCGCAAATTCCCTCATGGACGTCTTCAAGTATTTTTCTAGCCTCAACAGCATCTACGCATCTCAAGAGCACCTGATCTTTTCCTCTTTTGTACAAGATGTCCCCATCAAGAACAAATCCCGCTGTCATTCTTCTGATTGTTCTTTTGTCGTTCTCGTTTGCTTGTTCAGGATACTTTTGATTCTTGATATATTCTAAGATATCATGGAACCATGGCTGTCCGTCTGGCTCCTTTTCAATGCTGAAACAATGGGCAGGGACTTCGTATATGCTCATTTGAAGAGGCATTATTTCAGTTTCTCTGCTCGCTTTGAACATTGAAGCCAACGTGGCCAGGGCATCAGCTAACTGGTTTTCTTCTCGTGGGAAGTAATTAAAAGTTATTTCTTCAAATTCTTTAATCAATTCTGCCACTAGGTCACTGTATTTAACCAGTTTCGAGTCTCTCACTTCCCAATCTCCACGGATTTGGTAAATCACCAAGGCTGAGTCTCCGTATACCTCTAAAGTTTTGACGTTTCGTTCAATAGCTGCACGAAGTCCCCTGATACATGCCTCATATTCCGCTATGTTATTAGTACAGAAGAAGTTCAACCTGGCAGTGAGTGGGTAATGGTTCCCTTCTGGTGATACTAAGATTGCTCCAACCCCATGCCCCAATGCGTTTGATGCACCATCAAAGTTCATCTTCCATGACTTCTCTTTTGGTGACTCGCATTCTTTTTCTATAATGCACATCAAATCTTCGTCCGGGAATTCAAATCTTAATGGCTCATATTCATCTATTGTTCGGGTCGCCAAAAAGTCAGCTATTGCGCTTCCTTTTATTGACTTTTGACTCACATAGACGATGTCGTACTCTGATAGTAAGATCTGTCACCGTGCCATTCTTCCTGAGAGTGCAGGTGATTCCATCATGTACTTTATTGGATCTAGCTTTGAAATTAACCATGTCATATGATACAACATGTATTGCCTGAGCCTCCGAGCTACCCAAACCAGAGCGCAACAATATTTTTCAATGGATGAATACTTTGCCTCATATTCAGTGAACTTTTTACTGAGGTAGTAGATCGCCTTTTCTTTCTTTCCTGACTCGTCATGTTGCCCCAGTACGCAACCCATTGAATTTTCGAACACTGTCAGATACAAAATTAATGGTCTTCCCGGAGTTGGCGGTACTAGTACTGGAGGACTAGACAAATACAGTTTTATCTTGTTAAAAGCCACTTGGCACTCCTCGTTTCATTCTCCGGGATTATGTTTTCGAAGGAGTCGAAAAATTGGGTCGCATTGGTCGGTAAGTTGAGCGATAAATCGGGCGATGTAGTTTAATCTCCCTAAAAATCCTCTGACTTCCTTTTGCATGCGCGGAGGTGGTAACTCTTGAATGGCTTTTATTTTATCTGGATCAACTTCAATACCTCTCTCGCTGACAATGAAACCAAGCAATTTTCATGAGGTAACTCCAAACGTACATTTGGCCGGATTAAGCTTTAGCTGGAACTTTCTCAGTCTGTCGAACAACTTCTTCAGGTTCACTACATGCTCTTCTTCCCCTCGAGATTTAGCAATCATATCGTCGACATAGACCTCTATTTCTTTATGCATCATATCATGAAATAACGTCACCATAACCCTCTGATATATTGCCCCTGCATTCTTTAACCCAAAAGGCATCACCTTGTAGCAGAATGTTCCCCACATCGTTATGAAGGTAGTTTTCTCCATATCTTCCGGGGCTATTTTGATCTGATTGTACCCCAAGAATCCATCCATGAAGGAAAACAATAAATGTTTTGCCGTGTTATCCACCAACGTATCAATGTGTGGTAAGGGAAAATTATCTTTAGGACTTGCTCGATTCAGGTCACGATAATCTATGCACATTCGTACTTTGCCGTCTTTCTTTGGTACCGGGACTATGTTAGCCACCCATTCTGGATATTTGGAGGCTTGTAAAAAGCCAGCATCAAATTGCTTCTTGACTTCTTCTTTTATCTTCAACAATATCTCAAGCCTCATCTGTCTTAGCTTTTGTTGAATAGGCTTGCATTCTGGCTTTAATGGGAGCTTATGGACCGCTACATCTTCATCCAATCCTGGCATGTCCTGATATGACCATATGAATACATCTTTGTATTCGCAGAGCAAAGCAATCAAATTATGCCTGGTGCCCCTTGAAATAGAAGTCCCAATCTTCACTTCTTGCCTCCTTTCTTCAGTTCCCAGATTTATTGTTTCAATAGATTCTTGATGAGGCAAAATCTGTTCATCCTCTTGTTCCACCATTCTTAGCAAATCAAGAGACGAGACATAGTCTTCAGCGTTTTCTTCGACTTAGAATTCTTCTAAACAAACAGCCTTCTCAAAATCAATTTCAGGACTCGTAACGGGTTTGTTCATACTGTTGACATCTGAGCACCTGAAAGTTGAATGGAAAAGGGAACTATAGAGGGGCATCCAAGTATTGAAACCAACAAACGAAATGTTATGGCATGGGATGGGATGAGGCAAATGTAAGGATTGGCTATGGCATGAGAAAATGATTATGAAATTAGTGATAATGTGAAAGATTATGACGAAATGCATCTTCATTGATATTCATTTGAATGATAAAGAGCGAATGCAGGCTCTTACAAAAGAATTCTATTATATCTAAGGACATAACAGAATGTTAACGTTTGAGCATTACTCCGAAGACTTATAAACTACAAGAAGATCCTCGGCAGTCCAATTGTTCAACTTGAAACCCAGGGGACAAGGGCGTATCCTTGAGATGTCTTTACTTGCGTTAGCTTTTTTGTCAATGACATTTATACTGACATTCTGAAGACCCCTTTCAATTAATAACAGCGTGCTTTGTATATTATCCTGTCTGGGGTATATCATTCTTGCAGATGTAAATGTTTTTGACAAAAGAGGGTACGTTATGGGCTCCCATTCTATTTCTCGGCCCAAAGTTCTCGCGATCCTTCTCTCCTAATCCTTCTTCCACTGTTTTCTTCTTTGACGCATGTCCGGCTGGAACCCCAAACTGTATCGGGCCTTGTGGTGCACTGGCTTTAGGGCCCTGATTATTCCTTGCAGGTACCTTTCCAAACCTTTCCTTGCTCGGGCTCCCTTTTCTACAGTCAACTTGACACTCATCTTGGTATTTCTCGATAGTTTTGGCTCGGGAATTCTGTTTCCCTCAGCGACAAATGTGGCATTGACAAATTCAAGAGATCGGAAGGAACATTCCATAGCATCTTTACTCACTTCAATATATGGTGCGTCGGCAGAAATAGATGCTACAATGTCTTCTTCTCCCTCGACAGTGACCAAACAGCCATCCATGATGAATTTCACCTTTTGATGAAGGGATGATGGGACCGCTCCAGCAGAATAAATCCAAGGTCTTCCCAAGAGACAATTGTATGATGGTGTAATGTCCATGACTTGAAACTCAACATCGTATATGTAGGGACCGACTTCTAAAGGGATCTCAATTTTTCCCATAACTTCTCGTCTTGTTCCATCGAATACCCTTACTGTAGAATGGCAAGGCCTTAGATAGGACAAATCCATCGGAATCCTGGAAAGTGTGGCTAAAGGCATGACATTGAGTGCCGATCCATTGTCGATGAGCACATTCGGTATTATATAACCCTTACAACGGGTTGTGATATGCAATGCTTTCACTGAGCCTCTACCATTGAGCGGTATTTCATCATCATTAAAAGAAATGAAATTATCCGCATTCAAGTTGTTCACCCACCTATCCAGTTTTTCAACGGATACATTGTTTGCCACATAAGCTTGATTTAACACTTTCAGCAGAGCGTTCCGGTGTGGTTCTGAATTCAATAGCAAAGATAATACCGAGATTCGCGCTGGCTGTTTACTCAATTGTTCTACCACGTTGTACTCACTGTGCTTGATAAATTTTAAAAATTCATGTGCTTCTTCCTCGTCCACAGGCTTTTTAGCTTCTTGTTCAGGCACAGTTTCATACTCATCTTCAGTCACATGCATCGGTGCTTTTCCTTTCTGTTTCAAGTCACTGTTCTTTACTGATTCGACCTCTTTTGAATAACATCTTCCGCTACGAGTGAAATGACCTATTTCCCCAACACTTCCAGTCATGGCTTTGGGTTTTTCATCTTCAGGTGTGACGATATTAAATTTCCATGGTACTGCTTTATTGTCCTTATAGGGGAAAGGAGATGGTACCTCGATTATCACTTTTGGTTTCACTGGTTCCTTCTTCGCGTCATAATAAATTATTAACGATCAGTCGGTGCTATACGGACAACCTGACGATTGATTGTCGGAGGTACATACTTCTTTCTCATTGGCCTCTTCGCCTTTATAAAAAATCCCAATCTCCTTATTGTCCATCATATTTTATAGTAATCTCCTGAATTCTTTGCAGGATTGAATATCGTACCCCTCAATACTATGGAATTCGCAAAAACTTGGATCTTTTGTATTCCTTCCCTCGAATACTCTGTTAAGATGACAAAGCGAACCCTTTTCAACTAGCACCTCCCAGATTTTCTGCAGAGGTGTTCTTATTTCAGAAACCCATCTTCTACTTTATCGTTTGTCCTCCTCTCCTACTGCGCTCACATTCCTTTCGGCGTGGTTTGGGAATGGGTTCCCGGATGTACCGTCAGTGCCATCAAATCGCAGAATACCCGCATCGATAAGTCCTTGAACTCTTCTTTTTAAGGCCAGGCAGTTTTCCGTAGAGTGCCCCTGGTTCCCGGGATGGTATGCACAACTAGCATTTGGATTGTACCATTTCGGGTATGGAGGTTTAAGGGGTGCCATGTAATGGGGAGATATTAATTGCTTCTCTAGAAGTTTTGGGTACAGTTCCCCGTATGACACAGGAATAGGGGTGAATTGCTGTCTCTCAGGATTGGGCCTTGCTGGTCTTGGTTCATTTCTGGGCTGGCTTTGAGCGGGTACCGTGTTTTGTGGGAATGTGGTGACGGGTCTTTGGTTATTCGTGGCGTATACAGAGTAGGAAGAGTAAAGAGGTGGTGTTTGGTAGTAAGGGGTTTGAGGAGGATAATGGAAATTCGAAGGTGGGTAATTTCGAGGTCGGGGTTGGTTAGGATACGAATTGGGAATGTAACGACTTCCAGTTCCCACCATGTGGGCTTCTGGCTCTTTCTTCCTTACGGGTGCTGCTTTTCTTGAGCCTTCTGATCCTTCCATTCTACCGCTCTTGACGGCATTCTCTATGAGTTCACCGGATATTACAATATCCGCGGAATCTTTCGTGGCACTTCCAACTAATTTGTCATAAAACGGTGCCTTTAAAGTATTGAAAAAGAGAACGGTTATCTCCGTTTTTGTTAGTGTGGGTTCCACTTGAGCTGAGACGTCTCTCCATCTCTGCGCATACTGTCTAAAAGTCTCTGATGGCTTTTTCTCCATCATTTGCAAGGTCATACAGTCTGGCACCATATCCGATACATGCTTGTACTGCTCGCAAAATGCTGACGCCAAGTCCTTCCAGGATCGAATCTTTTCTCTACTAAGTTGATTGTACCACCGAAGAGCTGACCCTGTTAGACTATCTTGAAAGCAATGTATGAGTAGTTTATCCTCGTTCACATAACCGGTCATTTTTCGACAGAACATAATGAGATGTGCTTTTGGGCACCTTGTCCCATCATACTTCTCAAAATCAGGCACTTTGAACTTCGGAGGCAAAATTAGATCAGGTACCAAACTGAGTTCCTTGGCACCTAGTGCGAAGAAGACTTCAGTGCCTTCTATTGCTTTGAGTCTTTCCTCTAGACTCCTATATTTTGCGTCATGGTTATCCAATTTCAACTTGGCTACCTCTGCTGGGTCATCCAGATCTGGAACTAGTGGATCAGCAGGACTAGCCCCTGGGTTCGACGCGAATATTCCTTGCCCCAAATTAGTGGGTGGAGCAGGTGGCATAGGTCGATGTTCCAAGCCTGTGGGTTCCCCTTGAGTATACCCTCTTTGTGTTGTATATGCGGGCGGTGGAGTGAATCCCGGGGGATAGAGTGGATCCTGATCATGGTGAATTCTTGATTGAGGTTCCATAACATCGGGGTTCTGCATGGGTCATTTTCCTTTGACCAAAGTTGTCATCATCTCCATCATTTTAGCCATCTGATCTCTTTGCTCGAGTGATTCCTCTCGAGATCTCACCATTAGGTCTCTCGTCTCTTGCTGCGATTTGGCCAGTTGCTCTTGTAATTCCTTTTGAGCCCTTTCCATCCTTTCAATTCTCTCATTGAATTCAGCTTCCATTACTCTAGCTTGTCGGCGCATTTTATAGGAATGACGTGGTTCCAGATTTGAAGTCTTACAACTACGGATTATACGCTTCTTTAGTTTCGGTGGATGATTATGGTGATATGTACACGCGATGAATGAATGAATGAGTATATGAATGGATGAATGTCCAAAGAATAAATGATGCATAAATGTTAGTTATGAGTAAACATGCAAGAATTTGGTGTTGATTTCAAGATAGCCCCATATTTAGGCATTTCATTTATCAACATAGTCTATTACAAAAAGTTTTCATTTTTCCAACAGTTACACAAATTTCCTAGCCACATTGCCTTGTTTCTTCACTTACTCTAAAAACTCTGATATGCTCGATCTTTGGCTCGGAGGGAATTGGCAACTGAGAACTTCGGCTTCATCTGATAATTGAACAACTTGTATAGCCGTTTTGCGAATTTCATTGATCAAGAAGTCGAGTTGCATTTCTTTTTCTTTGAGAGTTCCTTCATACGCGTGAATGTCTCTATCATACTGATCATTCTTTTCTTCTAGAGCCTTCAAGAGGTTATCTAATTGTTGTTGACGAGATTGCAGCATATTTTCTAGATCTCGTGCTTTTCTTTTTAATTCTTGATGTTCAGACTGACTATTCGCAAATTCTGCAATCACCATTTCATACTCGGCGTTCTTCCTTCTTAACTCTATCACAGCGCGCGCAGCCTTTTCCTCCTCTTTCTTTGCTTTTCCCTTCCAAAATTCCATTCCTCCCTTGATATTGCCAATTTTTTCCTTCCACTCTGCTGTCGACTTGCCCAACCCACTATTCTTTATAGTGTTTCTTAATTTCTTGTTTTCCAAATGAAGGTCCCTTAAGTCGTTTCTCACGATCTCGGCTTCTCTTTGTACTTTTTCAGTTCTGGACCTTTCAACCTGAACTTCAATCCTCAGCTGATAGTTTTCTTCTTGAAGGGTACTAAGGTTCCTAAACATCTTAGCTTTTTCTCGTTCGAATTCTTGTCTAGCTATTTCCAGCTCGGACGGTATTTCCTCCGAGAAAGGATTCTGGATAGTGTAGTTTGTTGACGAGATTTGCTGACTATTTACCCGTTGCTTCCTCCATATGTCGTAATCTTGGGTAAAGGTATCAGCATACAAAGCTAATTCCATAAGATGAATTTCCTTCCAAGACTTTGCAGTGTCTCGGACTCTCTTCATATATCCTTCACTCGCGAAAGCGAACTCGAACTGTGCTAACCCTCCAGTTGCGGGTAGGAATTGTCGCGAAGAAAATTACCTTTGGACTAATAGCGGAGCATATCCAACTCCTCCCCATAACCCGAGTAAAGGTACCCAATCTTGGCTTCCACATTTGTATAGCAGAACTGAAGGATGGATCTAGGGTGCTCTCCATGTTATATTCTCGGCGCGAAAATTCTGAAAAACTGATATCCAATGTTGCTCGGTGACTTCCTTCGGCCATTCTTTCTTGAGGTAAGCTTCTAGTGGGGAGAATGTTTTAGAAAACATATGGAACGGAGTGCGCTCTACCTTCCAGAAGTGACTCAAAATCCAAATATTGAGCAAGTGCGCGCATCCAATAAATCGTCCTTCCTCTTTTCTTCGACAACTACTTAGGGACCTGAAGGTCTCGGCTAGGATGGTCGGGACAGGGTTGATTCCTTGTTTTAGCCTTTCGAAGAAATCTACTACTGCAACTTCAAGATGTCTGAGAACTTTCGGGAAAATAACCGAACCGTAAATAGCCAAGGCGAATAGATTCACCCTTTTCAGCATGTCGGGATGGTTCAGAACCAAATCTCGTAGGGAAGACCATGGAATGCAAATGGTTTCATTCTTCTTTTTTATCTGTTTTTCGGCCCATGCATCAGTCATGTCTGTCAGTCTTACTAACTTTTTCTTGAAGGTCATCGGCTTAGGCTCCTTCACATATATTTTGCCAAATAGTACATTGTCGATGCGGAGTAAAACAGCATACTCTTCTATGGTTGGAGTCATGTCTTCTTGATTGAAGGTGAAGCACTGATAAGCTGGGTCCCAAAATCGAACCATGGCTTGAATCAACTGTTCGTCTACACGGATGGTGATCAAGTGAGCTATATCTCCGTACCTCTCAGTGAAAATGCCCCTAATGTCTGAATTCCACTGATTCCAAATTCGAACCAAATCCTCAAGGTTATTTTGGCGAACATTTACAGTTATATGTTCGGGCAAATTGGCCACACACCCTTCCACTAGACTATCCCCTTTTCTCTCTGAGTTTTTAAAGACCAGTCCCGAACCACTGCATTCTTCTCGGTTATTTGTGTAATTGACTCCTCCATCAGAAACCCATTTTTTGGCAACCAACCTTTAATCAACACCTTCCTAATATGATGCCTATGATGCATGATGAAAATAAAAATAAAAACAAACTTGGTTAGTAAACACAACAAATATAATTTGAGAAACAAATTAAACTACCCAATCCAAATCTTTTGTATAAACAGTGTAAATGAAAGGCAAAAGGCATTTTCCCCGTGTACTTATTTTGGTAACTATAAGTGGACAGAGGTTCGGCATGGCTCTAATTGGATAGCTCGTATGGTTCATTATATGCAGTCTCGGTTCCAGACAGGTACTCTAATTGCTCGTACTATCATCTGCTAAGAGTAGTACGAAGCCTCGGTCATAACCCATCACAGGCTCACGAGTTCAATTCGAGGGATTACATTTACTTATGCCTATGCGGAGGGATAAGTTAACTCACGAAAGCATAAGTCATATGTAACCCTAAAGTATTCACTAGCCTGTGCGGAGGGACGAGTTAACTCACGAAGGCGTAGCATTTACTTTCACTTAAACGGACGGAGCCTGGGTAGGGAGCTCATGTTATGCGAAAATGCAAGTGCACGGTGTGTGGGGAAAAACTCATAAACCTTTACGTTTTACTTAAAGAAACTAAACCGAAATTAAAACCATAAAATTTGAAAACTGAAAAACAACCAAATAAGCAAGTTGAAGAAATATTTACAACACGATACAAATGCATGAATTTTGAAAACGAGATTTTCGGATCACGACCAAATATTTACTTTGAACAAGGAAATTTGAAAATTTTGACAAAACGTGTTTAATTCCAGACATGACTCTCAAAAAGGCTTTCCCCAGTGGAGTCGCCAGCTGTAGCGACGTAAAAAAAAATTTTCTTTCAGTCGGTCGCTAATTGTGGCGATTTATTAAACATTTGAAAACCAACTTTCGATTTTATTAACAAAGGGAGTCGCCACCGATCCTTTTTTATAGGTGTGATCGGACACCTAATAAAATTATTTTAAAACAAAAGGAATGCCAAATTTAGGTCTACGTGAAAGTCCAGAGAAAAATTGGGGTTCGGGAGTCAGTTAAGCGCGAGGAAGGTATTAGCACCCTCGCGACGTCCAAAATTGGTATCTCATAAACATGTGTTGACTTAATTTTCAGAAATACGAGTTCAATATAATATTTAATCGTGATCCGATTGAAAAATGAGAATTTTTAGTTTTCGATTTTTTTAGAAAGGGTGTCCTGTTTTTTAACACAAGCCGACGAATTTCACCCAACGTAGCGATGAAATCGATGACTTAATGTTAAAATCGGTACATTGCCTTATTCTTAAAATTAAAATGTAAAAAGTTTCTAAAATGATAGTAAAAAATCTAAGAATATTATTATAAAAAATGCGAATAGTGATGTGAATAATATAAAATATTAAAATATCAAAATATTAGAATAATAATAATTAATATTGACAAATAAAAAAACAAAATAGAAATAAAAAGTGTACATAATATATATTAGAAATAACAATGATGTTTAAAAATAATACTATTAATAATACTTCATAAATATGTACATATTATAACCCTTTTTTTAGAATAATAATTAAATATACGAAAATAATATTATATACACAAAAAGGTATATATACACTTATGGTGAAATATATGTACTAACATTAATACTAAGTATAATCGGAATAAAATAAATACAATAATATATACTCAATATGGTATTAAAAATACGTATATGTATAATAGTATTTCGGAGTATGTACATGAGACAATATAAAATATATACATGGAAATATACAAGAAGTATACAACTAATAACATTAAGAATATATATAATATAAATATAATATATACAATATACACATATGATAAAAAACTATTAATATGTACATGTATATCTACATACACATTAAGTAAAAGTACTAATGCTAACAATATTAATAATAAATATAATAATAGACATATATGCATATAATAGTAAGAAACGGAACATAAAGAAAATATATATATAGCTAAATATAATATAATAATAACAATATATAAAAATAATAGTGATAACAATATTACATATATAACATGATTAATATTTAAAGCTAAATTAAATAGCAAAATAATATGAAATCCAAGGTAAATACGAAAAATAAATGAAAAAGAAGAGAGAGGGAAGAGAGAAGGGAGGGGGGAAGGGAAATCCGGCCAGGGGCCGGTCACCGGCTGACCGTCGGCCGCCATCCGTCGCCAGCGCCGGCCACCGCACGTGGTGACCAGAAAAGGTAAATTTTTTTTATATTTGTTTTGTATATATATTTTTATTATATTTTTTATTATGATGTATATATATAGATTAATAGATTTGAAAAAAGGAACAAAATAAAAAATAAAAATAAAAAAAGAGTAAAATAAAGAAGATAAAATCACCTTTAGGTATTTTTTGAAGATAAATTCTTTGTATTGATCAAAATTCCCCCTACATGATTTTTGAATGGCTTTTTATAGCTATCTTTTACATGATTTTCTATTATTTCTTTTTCTATTTTGTAGGTGGTGGTGGTAGACAATAAATATCAAAAATGGGAGGAAAAATGGGGCAAATGGGAAAGTGGCTAGGTGGCTAAGGTTTCTTGGTTTTTTTTTTTGGGTTAGGTTTTTCTTTTTTTTTGGTTAGGTTTTTTTTTTGGTTAGGTTTTTTTTTTTTGGGAGGGCTTAATGGGCTTTTGAATTGGGTTTAATATTTGGGTTTTGTAATGGGTTTGGGTAGATATAAATAGGTCATGGGTTAAGGGTTTTAGTGAGTTTAGAGGTTTGGTTGGGTTTTGATATAATCGGGCCCGGGTAATTTGGGCTTCTACATTTCAGTTCGGTTAATTTTTTTTAAAAAAAATTTTAATTCAGATAACAATTAAAGGATTATGTAATTCAATTAATTTAACTACTACTAATTCAAATAATACTAATTAGATTCGATTACTAACCGAATTGATTGTTTGAAGATACATATGTAGCATTAATATGTAGATTTTTAAATTTCAAATATAAAATAAATAAACAAAATTACTTCAAATATTCCATATAGGCATTGCTTAGGTGGCGCTAAATCTATAAAATTTCTAATTGAAGCCTTACAAGTTACACGTATTTGGGGATAACTTTTATAGGTCCGTATAGATAAGATGTCCCTGAAGTCCAAGTGTCCTTTAATGAATATCAATCATTTCTACATTATTTGAGTCTAATAATTACATGTTTGATTTGACCTATGATTGAATATGTAGGAATATATAATATTAGAATCCTAGTATAGTTCCTACCATACTTCGCATTGGTTAATTATTTTTAGGTTAAATTATAGAGTAAATATTAAATGATTAAAATAATTTAAGAATTTAATTAATTTTTTTATTTTTTAAATTTAAAAAATTTAAATTCAATTATTATCACTGTTATATTATACTATTAAATTTATTAATGTGACATTTTGATATAAAAAAGAATTTCACTTATAGCCGTGTAACAAAAAAGAAAACATTAAAATGAACTTGAATTTAATAAATTATTTTAACAGTGCTTATATCAGCATTTTATCAAATAAAGTATCCAGGTTAATCAAGGACGTTGTAAAAGTTGAGGTACCAAATTAGATAAAAAAGTTGATGTATAAAGATTAGATCTTAAATTTAAGTGTAGCATACAGACCAAAAATTAAAATTTGACTACTGTTATATAATCTTAAAATTGAGGGTAACATAAAGACCAAAATTGAAAATTTACAATGTAAAAAATGAAAAACAGAAAGTGACCCATTATAAATAAGTGAGGATAACATAGGGACCAAAGTTGGAATTTTACCGTTTTTAGATAGGTATATAAAATATTATGAGCAACACTTAAAAGGATGATTAAAACAAACATTAATGCTTAATTGGTAAAAGTATTATTTTTTAGGCATGTTTTAATATATGAGAGCAATAAATTAATTTAATTGGTAATTTTTAGCTATTCTCCTAACTTATTTTTAGCAAAGAGAATGATTTTTTTTTCTTATTTAGAAGAAGTCTTATTTTTTAGACGAGTTTTTAATAATATTTCTAGTTTCAAGTTTAAAATTGTAATAGTTATTCTGTATTCTATGTCTAAATATTGTAAAACATATGTAATAAATAAGCATTTTTCTCGCATTATTACACTTGTAAATTGACTGAGGCATAAATAAATAGATTTACAGTCCATGTATATTATTTCGGGTATAAATAAATTATATTATTACATGATATTTTTGTTTTTTTATATTTTAAACAAAATAAATAAAAAAAATGCATAGTGTAATTTAAATTCATGTCACTAACATTTTTAAAATATTTTCTTTATCACTTCAACTAATAATTTATGTTGATTTCTTTATACATTTCAGTGCCAGTACACAAATTGTTTCATCCATATTGTTTGTATGTATTGTATTTAGGGTTAATATATATAAATGTACCTAAACTTGACAATTTATAACTATTTGGTACCTGAACTTTTTTTGAATCTATCTGGTACCTAAGCTTGGCAATCGTAAGCCATGTTAGTACTTTTTTAAATATTTGACTAACATCGTTAAAACATGCTGACATGACGCTAACAATCAATAGCATTGTGACACGTGACAACTCAATATATTAACACGTGACAAAAAAATAAAAATTATATTTTAAAAAAAAAATTAAACTTTTTCTACCACATGTAAAAATGTGAGGTTGTCAAGTTTAGGTACTAATTAGGTTTAAAAAAAAAGTTCAAGTATCAAGTAGGTATATATTGTCAAGTTTAAGTACCTTTATATATATGCATAATGATCAATTTAGCCCCTAATGTTTACTCATTTTGTCATTTTGGCCCTTAATTCTTTTTTTTTGTTATTTGGCCCTCGACCTTTAAATTTTAGTCAAATTGCTTGAAGTTGACTAAATTATTAAAATTTTAACAACATTGATGTGGTCACTTGCTTGGTAGTCCATGTATAATTCATAAAAAAAACTTAAAAAGTCAACAAATTTCAAAAAAGTTCATAAGAACATTTTAAAACAAAATTCCATGTTAATAGTGAAGTATAATTAAAATGTCATATGATCTGTCACGTCAATGCCATTAAAATTTTAACAATTCAGTAAGTTATTCTATCCAAAAGCAATCAAATTTACTAAATTTTATGAACATGCACATATCTTAGTTTATATTGTTATGTATGACCTAATTTGGAGTTCATCTAATGTCCTAAAATGGGCAAGTTGTCTACTCAAGGTATGGCTGATGGTGTCCCTTTTTGTTCTGCAGTTTTGTTGATATCTCTTCTACCTAGGGAAGATTAGTCTGCCACAGCCTACAGGCTGCTCGTAAAGCCCCTGTTGCAGCTCGGAGCTTCAGATTTTACAGAAACATATAGAAGATACCTTCATTCCAAAAATATATATAATCATTTACTTTTAAAATAATTCCAATCAGATAATGTTAAATACGAAGATGTACGAAATGGTACTGTACTTCATCGTTCACAAGCACGGTTTTACCGCCCTTTTATAAGCTGCCGTGTCCTGTGCTTGTATAATTTAAGCACTATCATCATTCGGGGCTCCCTGTATTCTTATATTTCCTCTTTTCTTTTCTTTTTTTAATTACTTTAGGATAAATGAAGTCTCACCAGATTCAACCTGGGCTTGTAGTATTTAATACTAAAACTAGAATTAAATAAGATAGATGCCGATTCAGGTGATTGAAAGGGCTTCAACTTGACTCTTATGAAACTCCCTGTATGATCTATCCAGGCAGATGCCAAAAGAAACAGTGAAACGAGGGTTCATTAAAAAACTCATCCCCTAATCTACATGTCAAAACGAACCATGTGCAAACACTCAAAAACCGAGATTAAACATTAAGATTAGTTTTCCATATGTGTCAAAGGAATGCCCCATGTGAGCTTGTATGTAAGACCATGTGATCTAATTGAACTATCGTATCAACACAAAACACAAACAAGTGGAGGTGTCGTTTAATCTTCGAATTGCAACGCAACAACTGTGAAATCAGACAACTCCATAAAACAACAACTGGGCTTATTATGGGTTTTGATCCATTCACCGCTCTTCTGTTGGCAAAGAGAGAGAGAGAGAGAGAGCATGTGAGAGAGAACGTGGGAATAATTGAATGATGCTCACAATTCTTGAGCCTTTGCAGGGATAATCCAATTTTAAATACTTAAAATCAATCGTTTCTCATTTCTACTCTATTTGCAGGGATCACATGAGGTTGTTGTATACGTGAGTTCGATTTGGCCCCCTTATTTAAAGACTCAATGCAAATCGATGTAAATTGTAGATACATTCATCCATTCCCCTTGTTCTATTCACCATTTGTTGTCTTTTAAACCTACCAAATAAAAATGGCCAAAACCGTTTTTGCATTATCAATCTTGCTTGGATTCAGCTATCTTGCTACGACCGTGAATGCCTACGCGGCTTCTGGCTGGACTAAAGCTCATGCCACCTTTTACGGAGGCAGTGATGCCTCGGGAACTATGGGTTTGTCCCATTCTTTCTTTGGGATTTGCTTGCAAAAACCAGGAAAAAAAATACATTTTATTGTTCAAATTTCGTCATTGTTTAATATTGAATTATTTTAATTGACAACAGGGGGAGCTTGTGGATATGGGAACTTGCATGCGACTGGCTATGGAACAATGACAGCTGCTTTAAGTACCGCCTTGTTCGATGATGGAGCTTCATGTGGACAATGCTACAACATCAAGTGCGATTATCAAACAGACCCAAGATGGTGCATAAAAGGAAAATCAGTGACCATTACTGCTACAAACTTTTGCCCTCCAAACTTTGCTCTCCCAAACAATGCCGGAGGCTGGTGCAACCCTCCACTCCAGCACTTTGATATGGCTCAACCTGCCTGGGAAAAGATCGGTATCTACAGAGGCAGAATTGTGCCCGTTTTGTTCCAGAGGTATATATCATCTCAATAACATTTTTTCTCTCGTTTACATTATATCTAGTATGCTGTTTTGGGGTTCCTACTTCTTACAATACAGGGTTCCATGCAATAAGCAATGATACGGGGTTGCGCGCGGACCAAGATCGAGTTGCCAAGTCACGAGAAACTCCTACGAAAACCCTAAACAATTAGATCTGAAGCGAAACAGAAAATTAAAAGATTAAATTTTTGAATTTTCAGATCTGAAATAAAATCCCCAAATCAGCAAAGAATCAAATTGAGAATAGAAATAAGTGTTAGGGTTCTTGAAACCCTCAAGGAGATTGTGATTCTGCCCAATTGAACACCAAGATAGTTTTCCCCAAATTTCGACAATCTAATTTCACCCAAAAAGAGTATGGAAAAGCCCTAGAAATTGGGGATTTTTGGGCTGATTCCTTAAGATAGAAAAATGCTGAAAACACAATAAGAACAGAAAATAGATTAGATAATGATTCAGCACAAGTAGAAATAAAGAAAGAATTGACAGTAAGAAATTAAAAGATAAGTCCTAAGAAGCCTTGAAATCTCGAAAGATCTCACAACTCCCTTCAAACGGCTCTAATCTCCCCTCCAAAGAATATCAATGGCAAGAAGAAGGTTGAAGATGGCTCCCACAATCAAAAAGATTGTTAAAACAACTTCTAAAGAAAATTCAAGAGAAAAATCTTGGAGAAAACTCAAAGAAAATTCTGCTCTCAACAAATCTGAAATTTTAATAATAATGATAAGTGTTTAACAAGGTGGACAGTCATGCCTTTAAATAGGCCTTATAACTAGTCCTAATCTAATTAGAAAACTAAAATAAAAAAAAACTCCTAATTATTTTAATATGGAAATTCGGTCAAAGGTCATTTTATCTGGGACTCTTGGACTGAATATTGACATAAAAATTTAAACTAAGTAAATAAATAAATAAATAAATAAAAATAAAAATAAAACTTTACAACTTGGGCCACTTTGACAATTTGGCCTGATTTTCAACTAAGTATGGATGGATTTCTTGATTGGGCTGGGAATTTGCTTATTGGGCCTCGCCTTCAAGAATTTGGGCTTTTGTGACTCGTATCATTCCCCCCTTCCTCAAAAAGATTCGTCCTCGAATCTGAAAAATCAAATGAACTCGACTTTCCTCTATCGAACGGGACTAATGGCAATTGAGTCCACTGAAAAGAATAGCCATGAGATAGTAAATAGTAACGGAAATAAGCTTGTAGTCCAATCATAAGCATAATAGAACAGGTATAACGCATGTGAATGGACAGATTCAGATTACCATGCAAACAATCTAATTTACTCACCACTGCCTCGTCAAATATTTGAAACAAAGATGGACATGTTTTAAGGCATTCAGTCGTCTCACATTGTTCCCACAAACCATGAATAAATTGCGAGTAATAAATCAAATGGTAAACATAATCGTCACAAGTAGGTATTTGAAAAGATTCACATGGTTCACAGAGTTGCATAATCATACCATGCATTAATCGATGGTCTATAGATTCACTCACACATGCATTATCAAAAACAAGAATCTTTTTATCAACCATCAAAACAGATAGATCATCAATAAATAAAATAGGACAGTCAAGCACGTTTCGATCTAAGTGTTCATCAACACGATCTTTATCACTATCCGAGGAGTACAAAAGTGTTTCAAAGGTTTCAAGCATCTTACCTCGATAAGCAGAAGAATAAGGGTCGATTTTACCTTTTTCATTTAAAACAAACCTTCGCTCATCGGGGGCATAGTGTAGTCGAATCACCATTGTTGAGTTAACCTTTGTCAAATGGAACTCAAACTTCATGTACAACCACATAAACTGTTTAAGGCACGAATATAAATTGAAAACAAATTTGGAAAATTTCGTTACCTTATTCTCCAAAACAGATTTGGACAAATTCGAGGATTTTACACAAGGTAAATCAAGAGAAACTCAAACTTCATGTACAACCACATAAACTGTTTAAGGCACGAATATAAATTGAAAACAAATTTGGAAAATTTCGTTACCTTATTCTCCAAAACAGATTTGGACAAATTCGAGGATTTTACACAAGGTAAATCAAGAGAATAACAAATCACGCTTCTTTTCGTAATGACTTTATCAACCACAATCGAAGAGTAACAATTAATCGGATCAAAATGAGGGGATCTTTTAAGAACTAAGTCACCAAAAGTTTTATCAATAATTTTCAAATCTGCACTGGACTCGGTTTCTAAAATTTCCTTACCTCGCTTACCTTCGGGATCATGTAGTGTGATTTCATCTTTGCCTAAGTTGATCGTATGAAAGCGTCTTTCATTTGAGAGGTATTGAAGTTGAAAGTTATCTTTCGATCTTTCGGGAACCTGAAAAGTAGCAACACAAGAAAAATTCATATCTTGGTTAGTGGAAACATTCCTCACTACCCTTTCCACATCTTTTTCTTTTGTTTCTTTTTCTAATTCATTTTCTCTTCTTTCTTCAATTTCTTTTTCACTCTCAATCTCTTTTTGCTCTTTTTCATTCTCTTTTTCTTTTTCCTCACTTGTTTTAACAGAATTTTTCAGTTTGATTTGGTCCTCATGGACTTGTTCCAGAGTGAGCGGCACTAAGGTGAGTTTCTTTCCTTGATGCTTGAAAGAATACCTATTGGTACGACCATCGTGAGTGACTTTTCGATCCAGTTGCCACGGTTCTCCTAGCAACAAATGGTAGGCTTGAATAGGCATTACGTCGCACACAACTTCGTCTTGATACTTACCGATAGAAAAGGCGATGCGCACTTGTTGAGTGACCCTAAATTGGCCTTCGTTGCTAAGCCCTTGTAGTTGATAATGTTGTGGATGCTTGGTAGTGGTTAAGCAAAGCTTTTCCACCATCGTCGTGCTGGTTATGTTCGAGCAACTTTCACCATCAATAATAACTCTACAAAGCTTACCTTGTACGTGGCAACGAGTATGAAAGAGATGTTCTCGTTGCTGCTCGCTCTTTGGTTTTGCCAAAGATGATTGTCCATGATCATGACAATCATCATCCATTCTAGGGACACGTTGAGGGTTGCACCTATGGGGCTGGTTATCCCTATCTTCCTTAATTGGATCTCGATATTGATGTTTTTGATTCACTCGTACCTCATTCAAAGTAGTATTCAATGCTTGAAGTGTAGCATTTATTTGTGTGATTGCAGCAGTATGTCTGTCTAACTGTTGTTGGACTTTCATAAGTGCATCATTATTATCACCTTTAGACATCTTCAAAACCTGTAAAAAATAAACACTCAACACTCAAAAATAAAAGTTAGCAAACCTCACCATTAATCACTCAAAAAGAAAAATCAAATTCTCAATGAGGTCGAATTCAATCTTGTGAGTTCTTTATCAGAGTTTATATCAACCAATTAGAGAGTGTGAACCAAACTACCAAAGAATCCTAATTTGCACTAGGATGCCAAAAACTGACGAGACACCAAGTGATTCGTGTTGCACCGAGGAAGGATTGTGCACACGTTTAAATCCTACTAACACAAGAAACAAGAAGGTGTTAGATATTTTAAAAGGATAATAAAAAGCAAACAAATGAAAACCTACAGCTAAGAATCAATAAAAATTGCTGAAAACAGAAAACCCGAAAAACTGTGGAGTAACTTGACAACTTCGTTCGAGGTGTTCCCGATCTCAAAAAATCACAAAATTAAATCTGGAATGTCTTCAAATATTGAATTTTTGATCTGGAAAATTTGGGCACCAAATTCAACCCGCTGAATATTTTTTTAATTTTTTATTGGAATTCGTCTTTTTTCAATTTTTTGACTTTTTCGACTTATTTTTTTGCGGGAAATATTTTTGTATATTCAATAACAGTGCCAAAAATATGTATGTAAAATTTCAGATCAATCAGAAAACGTTTACCCACTCAAATGAATTTTTTTTCGAAAATTTTTCTGGGTAAAACTGCTGTTTGTAATTTAAAAAATAGAGATCAGTTTAGAAATCAACCAAGAACACCCAAAACGCCCAAAATCTGATACCAAATGATACGGGGTTGCGCGCGGACCAAGATCGAGTTGCCAAGTCACGAGAAACTCCTACGAAAACCCTAAACAATTAGATCTGAAACGAAACAGAAAATTAAAAGATTAGATTTTTGAATTTTCAGATCTGAAATAAAATCCCCAAATCAGCAAAGAATCAAATTAAGAATAGAAATAAGTGTTAGGGTTCTTGAAACCCTCAAGGAGATTGTGATTCTGCCCAATTGAACACCAAGATAGTTTTCCCAAAATTTCGACAATCTAATTTCACCCAAAAGAGTATGGAAAAACCCTAGAAATTGGGGATTTTTGGGCTGATTCCTTAAGATAGAAAAAGGCTGAAAACACAATAAGAACAGAAAATAGATTAGATAATGATTCGGCACAAGTAGAAATAAAGAAAGAATTGACAGTAAGAAATTAAAAGATAAGTCCTAAGAAGCCTTGAAATCTCGAAAGATCTCACAACTCCCTTCAAACGGCTCTAATCTCCCCTCCAAAGAATATCAATGGCAAGAAGAAGGTTGAAGATGGCTCCCACAATCAAAAAGATTGTTAAAACAACTTCTAAAGAAAATTCAAGAGAAAAATCTTGGAGAAAACTCAAAGAAAATTCTGCTCTCAACAAATCTGAAATTTTAATAATAATGATAAGTGTTTAACAAGGTGGACAGTCATGCCTTTAAATAGGCCTTATAACTAGTCCTAATCTAATTAGAAAACTAAAATAAAAAAAAACTCCTAATTATTTTAATATGGAAATTCGATCAAAGGTCATTTTATCTGGGACTCTTGGACTGAATATTGACATAAAAATTTAAACTAAGTAAATAAATAAATAAATAAATAAAAATAAAAATAAAACTTTACAACTTGGGCCACTTTGACAATTTGGCCTGATTTTCAACTAAGTATGGATGGATTTCTTGATTGGGCTGAGAATTTGCTTATTGGACCTCGCCTTCAAGAATTTGGGCTTTTGTGACTCGTATCACTGGTGGAGTAAGGTTCACTATCAATGGGAGAGACTATTTCGAGCTCGTTTTGATTAGCAATGTGGGTGGAGCAGGATCGATCCAGTCTGTGTCCATCAAGGGCTCTAAAACTGGGTGGATGGCAATGTCTAGGAACTGGGGAGCTAACTGGCAATCCAATGCCTATCTCAATGGTCAATCATTGTCTTTCAAAGTCACCACTACTGATGGAGTTACTCGACAGTTCCTTGACGTTGTGCCATCAGACTGGGGTTTCGGCAAGACTTACACCAGCAACCAACAATTCTAAAATGCTCGAGAGTTGAGGATTTTGGGTTCAGTTTTATGGGCAGAGGCGAGCTTATTATTCCCTAAAGCTGCCCGCCATACATTTCTTGGGATTTTATGGGCAGAGATGGTTGAAATCCGCATGGCGGCTAAATTACTTTATTGTTTTGTGTTTTCGATACCACCATGTTTCGAACTATTTAAAGATCATAATCGATTGTGAATAAGAAGTGCAATGCAATGTAAGCGTACGTTGCAGCTGCTCCTGCAAATTAATGTAAATTTTGTTTTTACAAATTTTATATGGTTGTCACTGGAGATGTTACTTTTGTAATTCTACCATTTCTTACAAATGAAATGAATCATCGGAACCGACAATCCTGTTGTGTTGTAGAGATTAGCTTATCAACTTTCGCAGTTTTTCCGAAAGAAAATTGGCTTTCAAGAAGATGAACACAGGATCAGTTTCCTTGACTTGAAGAGACGAAGACTGTGACGGGACAGGTTTTGGCGTTATTAACTTAACATGAATTTCATAAATAGATTATTTTGATCCACTTAATCTCTTTTCCAAGTTGGTCAAAGTTCCTATGCAACTGTGATTTCCAAAGCACCCTTAAAATATTTTGAGAGATTTAATTAAAAAATTTACGATAACGGATGGTATGGATTGTGACGGACTGCAATTATAGTTTTATATAATGCTTTCTTAAAATTTAGTAGATTTAAATAAATTTTTTTTTAAATTTAGAATATTAATGGTAATACAAAAAAATAAAATAGAAGTGTCTAGTTAAAATGTTTTAAAAATAAATTTGGAGTCATAATTAAATTGGTACTTTTGATTTTTTTGTCTTAGGTTAGTACTTGAACTTTTTTTCTCAACTAAATCGGTACTTGATTCTAACACTATTAAATTCAAGATAGGTAGTAAAATAAGATTGTGACATATTACCTAAATCACATCATAATAATAATTTAAAAAAAATTCTTGACTTTTCTCCCATAATTTTTTTTTCTCTTTACAAATCCTATCCTTCCCTTTTGTGTCTTCTTTCAGAATTTTTCCTTGCTTTTCATTTTTTTTTAACTACTATGCCGTTTTAGCTCATTGGGACTGTCTCTTCCGTGGCCATAAACTCTCCAATGTTAATACAATCCTTTCTTTCACTGATGGCAACCCCATTTTTCAACTCAACTCTTTGGGATTGTAAGGATCTTTGGTCTCCCTTTTCTCTACATTTTTTTCTAGGATATTTTTGTGCAATAACTCAAATTAGATTTCACCATCTATTTAATGAGTGAATGGAGAGCTATACTCTGGTGTCATTTTCAGACTAAAAAGGAGGTCAACTGCCGGCGACAGAGACAGCAACTTGAGTTGAGGGAGGAAGAAAAAAAGAAATTAATTACACGATAAAAAATTTGGATAGAAAAGTCAAAAGAAAAAAAAACATTTTTTTAATTATATTGTGATATTATTAAAATATCATTTAAGTTACGTGTCATAATTTTATTTCATCACCCATCCTAATCTTAATGGCATTAGACTCAAGTACTGATTTAGTTAATGGAAAAAAAATTTAAGTACCAATTTGGGATAAAAAAACTATAAATACTAATATAGGAAAAATGGACAAATTCAAGTATCAATTTTATATTTAACCATTTTATTTAAAAGATAGTATGTAGCTATTAGTGTATTTATCTATGTTGTTGTATTTATTTTATTAATATACTTGAACTTTTAAAAGTACAAAAATGAAAAATATATTATACAATAAACCCTAAAAAATTAAGTTTATATATTCATAGATTATTCTTTTAAGTCTATATATCAAATGTACATTGAAATTATTAAAAATAATTAATAAATATCAATCGGGGTGTGACAACACTGGCAATGTGCAAATCATATATTTCACATAGTCTATTTCAGAAATAATAAATGAACTCTGTAATTTGGATTTGAGCTGTTTGGGCCCAATCAAGAATTTCAATCTTCTGGACTCAGTTTTGGCTCTTTGATAAAAATTATATAATCAGTAACCCAACAATTTCAATCAAATAGAATTTTACATTCATAACTAAAAATATGATCCAAAATTTGTAGCTGTTTTGAGTGTTTAGCACGGATATTAAATATTATGGGATAATCACAATATATAAATGGTACAAAATTACAATGATATATAATTATTTATTTTATATGTCTTAACTTGTCAATCAAATATATTTGTAGGATATTTTCAAAAAAATAAAATCATATATATAATTAAAGAAGGCACGAAAGCAAAATGGAAACTTTTACTTTCAAAATACTTCAATTTTTAATTATATTTAAAGTGAGTCTCATTTTAAATTAATTTTGATGTGTGAAAATTTGTTACATAACTACACGTGTCGAATCAAGTAATAAAGTGATATGAAAATATTGTTTCCACAAGAACCAAATTCTAAGCTGCTAAATACCAACTATTCAATTTTATCTAATCCAAATCAATAAAGTAAATTTTAACTACTATTAAATTAAATTAAGATCAAACATATAGGGTTGATTAGGGCATCATGTATATTTTTATTCCAGCAGCAAATTAACTCGTTCGTCAATGCTACTAAAGTTAATTTTAGTCTATCTATCTAGATCTAAACCTTAATTTTCTCTTATAAGATAAATCAAGATTATCAAATTAATACAACTTGGTGACCAGACATGCAGATTAAATAAGCACATGACTAAATAAATAATTAACAAAAATTGAAACAATTGAAGAGAAATTAATTAATTAACTAAAAATAGGATCCCTCATCATTTCAAGAAAATTAGGGTTTAGTTCATGTTAAGTTGAGAAAACATTACAAGAAGAAATTCAAAACAAAATTACATTGAGAGAAAGTAAAAAGAAATAATATAGAGAGAAAAATAATTATCAAACTAACGTCGAGTGCTTCATATATCTTATTATTCTCGTCTTTGCAAGTTTGAAGTTCCCCTTAGTGTGAGAGAATTGTTTCTTAGCCTCCAAGTTCATTCTTTACTTTTTCCACTTTTTTCCTTCTAAATCATGTCACTCCTTATTTTTAAGGTTTTATCGTTCCACTCTACCAGATACAAAATTGAGGTAAAGCATATTGCTCGCTGTTTGAAAATTCTAAATTGAATATTGTGCTCCACCACACTAAAATCCGATAGAACTGAAGATTTCCCTTCACTACTTTTTATTTTATATTCCAAGTCTTCCACTATTCATTCGAAACCTACAATGTAGAGAGGAAAATAACACGTCAAATTAACTCTAAAAATGATAAAAATCAAACAAAACGTAATTAATTAGAAAAACTATAAAATGCACTAAAAATTAATCTAAATGCTAAAATTAGCTCCTAAAATATTATAAAAACTATATTAAAATAACTCTAAAAATGAAAGTTATCAAAGTTTTAAATATGGTTTTTTTTTCATTAATAGTAATAAAGTTTTCAATAATAAACATATTTAAACAAGTATTTTTTTCAATTTTAATTTCTAATGTCATTCTTTTATAAAATTACATAATTATTTTTAAAAATAAAAAAAATAAAATTTAAAACGATTTAACATGCAAATAAATTGTTTAATTTTTCAAATTTTATAAAAGTTAACATAAATATTTTAAAAAATGGGTAAAATATGTTAAAACACATTGTGAGTTGTTAATTAAATATATTTTTATTGTGCTTTAATTAAATAAAAATTTTATTTAAAACTTCATTTAAGTGAAAAATTAAATTTTTAAGGAATTTTTATTTATTTAAAAATTTTAAAATTATTAAATATATTTTAATTTATAAACATAAAATCAAGCCTTGCATCGCACAAGATGAAAAACCAGTTATTAATATATATACAACTGATAGAGATAATAAAGTATGTAGAATAAAATTAAAATACATAAAAATATTAAAATAAAAATTTTGGTTGAATAGTAAATTTATAGTTTTGCTAACCGCATTAACATGTTTTCAAATCACATCATATACATAAATTTTAAAGAGATGCAAGGAAAAGAATACATCAATAAAACGAAACTTACATGTATTTTTTTATACAACTATAACCTATGCTAATTTTAAGGAAGGTTAACATTCGGCCAATAAACCACAACTTACAGGTCCAACACAATTTACAAACCCTATCCATATTTATATTAAATTTAAAAAAACTTATAATAAAATGAAAATCAATTACTCGATCTAACGGATGGAATCTACTCATTTTAAATCAGTTCAATTAAGTTTATGTTAATTCGTCGATTTAGTTATACTTGGAAGCTAATCAGTTAAATTTAGAGATAGATCTCAAAACCATACATGAATTTTAATCTAATATACAGTTCTATACATGAACTTTGTATTTGTGTAATTTTATATATATAATTTTAATTTGATCTAATTCTTGTAAATTATTAACATAGTTATTGATATAGCAATATTTTATATTTATATATTGCATAAAAAATAATTATATTTATCAAATATATAAAAAAATCGATATATTCATTTAATTAAAAATGTATAATTGAATCAAAATTGAAGTTTCATGTATATAATTGAACCACAACCAAAATTTCACGTATATAATTGTACTAAATCAAAATTTATGAATCAAATGAGAGAGAGAGCAACAACAAAATAATATAAAGAGCATTAGAGAGAGAGAGAGAGAGAGCAACAACAAAATAATATAAAGAGCATTCCCCACCAAGCCCTACGAAACCAAAGCCAAAGATCTTGTATCAGTTGGTCACTATCCTGATATCAATTTCGAAACTTCTGCCTTTCCCACTGGACTGAGAGCTCATTGTCATATAATCTAGTTTTAATAGTTGTAAAGATCATTCTAGTACTACAACGTACATTTTAAGCATCAAACCGTAGCCCTCTAAGATACGACATTGATTCACTTAGATTTTTTTCCCCATCTTCCCCCTTCCTCTGTGTGAATCATGAGGCCAATAATAGCTGCAACAGCGGCTACACAGACTCCACATTCTCTTCCCCGGCACGCTCTTCACCACCATCAACAATAATCCCAAGCTTTCCTTTTCAGCAAGGAAATCCATGGAGGAAGTCGGGAAAGATATTAGCCTATCTTCTCTGAATGGTATCAGTCTTCAAGGCAAACATGGCACCCTCATCTCCACCACAGCCACTAACCCTGCTTTCCCTAGCATGATCTTGCAAGAGTTTTTGGCCACACCCTTCAACAATATACCTCCAACAACATCCTCAGGTGTACTCTCCAATGAAGAACCCACCTTTCTTTGCTCTCTATCACCCACTCCTGCCACAATATTGAGCTTGAATACTCGGTCTGACCCTGTGAAATCCAACCCTGCAGTCAACAACCGTACCGCTATTGCACCCCCATCGCTTGGTGCTGCTCATAACTCTACTTTTCAAGGTTTCGGTTCATCTGCAAGGGTTTTCCCTTCCTTTTTCAGGAAAAGGGCTCAAGGAAATAATGAAAATCCCGATGATCGCCGGCTTAAGCTAATGATGAAGAACAGAGAATCAGCTGCTCAGTCTAGAGCAAGAAAATAGGTAAGTATCGCAAATTAACATACCTAATATCCAATCGTATAATCTTTTTTTGAGATTTCTTGTGATATTTTGAGTGCCACAGGCTTACAAAAAGGAGTTGGAACGTGAAGTTGCTCACTTAAAGGAAGAAAATGCCAAGCTTAGAAAACATCAAAAGAAGGTATCAGTTTTGTTGTTCTAAAAGAGGAGATGATGAGTTGGTGATTTGATGGTTTATATTGGATGCCTCTGCATCCATTGTTTTGCAGGTGATGGCGGCTATAAATCAGCTTCCAAAAAAGAATAGGCTAAGAAGATCCTTAACAACTCCATTTTGAGAAGAAAGAAGTTAGTCATTTCTTCTTTTAACATCAATCCCTCCATGTCTCTAAGTGGTTGTAAAGAAAAAAAAAGAAAAGTGGACAGAAAAGGTAAGGGTGGTGTTTTAGGATCCCAAGTCGCAGAACCAATAGGCTATGCCACTATGGTTGGTATTTTTGGTCCTATGAATCTTTGTCTTTTTATTTTTATGTTTTGCTTTATCATCTACCAATGGTGACGAGGTTAGGGAGTTCGATTAAAAAAATATTTTAAAAAATATTTTATTTTACTGTCATCATTATAGAGAATAAACACCAAACCTTATTATTGTAGAAATTGGATTAAAGAAGCTCCTAAGTATTTGGATATGAACAAAGAAGAAAGATGAAAACAATTAGGCATCTATATATATATATATTAGTTTTTCTTTTTAATCATTTGACTTACTTTCTCTATTAAATCATTCTAAAATGAATGAAAAAATTATCCTTTTTTTACTTTATTGATGTAGTATATATGTTGAATGTCATATAAATAACATGTCAACATTTAATTAATTTTTTAAAAATTTAAAAATTTAAAATATATTTTATTTTTTTATATATTTTTATTTTTTTAATGATTTTTAATTTTAAATTTTTTTCTTATCTAATTGAGGTGGCTTGAAAAAAAATTTAAAAGCTAAAAGATTCCAAAAATTAAATGAATGATTAAAATAATTTTTTTTTATAAAATTGAAATGTCAATTAAATCATTGCGCCAAAAAATTAAATTTATTTCATTTTCTTGACGAGGATGTTAGTGTCACATTCCACTTATAAGATCCTTTGGAATTTTTTTTCTTAAAATTCCACAAATGGAAATCAATATCTTAAAGAAATTGGTACAGAATTTAAAATGACCCAATGAAAAAATGAAGGGGATTTTTAGATTAATAGGGCAACAAAAAGTAACTTGATTAGTGCACTATCACATAATTAGTTAAATTGTAATTGGATAAACAATTGAAAAGGTAAAATTAAAGATGGAAATTGAAGAGTAAAAACAAAGATTGGAAATTAGAATTAGTTATGTTGCTTGAAAGATTTTTTTTTTTGAGTTTGTTTCGAAAGTAGTTTATTATCTATATATTATAATTTAAGTTAAACTCATTCACTATGATATAACATTACTCCTATACGTACTTAATATCGCCCTTATATTTGCGAAGCTTGCCCAGAGGTAATTCAAGTGATTTAAATTTAACTCACTTAACAAGTTACAACCCCAATCCTATAAACCAACTAATATCGATCTCACCACTGAGATTGCTTACAAATTGAACAAGAAAATTGCACTAAGTTCCTAACAATTAACAAAAATAAGTGTCCTCTCTATCTTACAAAATCATTATATGCCTGCAATTCTTACAGTAGTGTGAATGTGAACTACTTGGAATTGTGCATAAATAGGACTTTTATATGGTAGAAAATATTCAAGGATCTTTAAGGAGTACAGTTTTATGAAAATGGGATTTATTCATTTAAGGTAACACGATTACATTAAAGTCTTCAAAATATAGTTATTGCATGAGTGATATTCAACATGATCTAATCCATAAAAATGTTAGCTCAATCCTCAAGATGAGTATGAATTAAAACAAGGTTCTTTGGGTTAAATGTATGTCAACATATATAGCAGGTTGCACAACCATCAAGTTAGTGTTGGTGTTGCTGGAGTTGTTGCGAATGAAAATAAAAGACTATAAGAAGAAGCGAAAGGAGCAACAGAATCGAGATTTTAAGAATGTAACACCCCAAACTCGGCCTAGAAGTCTAGACCGAATTCGAAATGCTACATTGACCACCGAAGTGATCGTGAGAAAATCTTACAAAACTAGCCATTCCTAATTCGATTCCTGAAGTAATTAATATCGAGTATTAAAAAAAACAGAATAATAAAATGATTAAACCGTAAAACAGAATTATACCACAGTGTTAAAAACCTTATATTCAAAACTAAATAACCAATAAAAGTTTGAAACCACAAACTAATAACTTATTAGCCTCAAAACTGTTTGAGTCCTCCGCATACCGGGTCCAGCATCCAAAATCCCGAAATGTACCTGAAAGGGGAAACAAAAGAGGGGGTAAGCTATACGAGCTTAGTTTGAGATCAAACTAACTAGCTACCGAAGCAGAAATAGATACAGTAAACCTGAAAATAGTTCAGCAGCAGAACACACTTACAGAATGACTATAGCAAATAAACCATATGTAACTTTACAGTCATATGGCTATGTTAGACATAATATCAAAAATTCTCAGAAGTCACAAACTGGCCTAAGCCATTTTTTCCAAAATCAGAATCGGTTGGGCCTTAGCCCATCACACAAGGTTTTTTTAGATACGAGTGCCTTTCAGTCAAATAGTACAATCCAACTCCTCAGTCAATCAGACAGTCAAATAATTCAGTCAGACAGTCAAATAGATATTGCAGTCACAGAATCACATAGACGCTTATGAGTGCAAATGAATTATAAAATAACCCACCCATCCAAACAACATACCATCTTCGTCCAACCCGACACATCCTTTGGGGATTTAATCAACCTACCCATCCTTGCACTCCGAGTAAGACCTCGAAAAGCCCATCCAACCTTATACTCCACAGAATGTCATCCTAGGTTGCCCGGCAACGATGATCATCAATATTGTCCTCGACTCTAAGGGAATTAGGACTGCCGACGACCCTCTGGGTATTAGGGCTATCAGTAAGCTGTACGGTGCCATGCGAAAGACTGCGATACAGACATGCAGTATAACTGCCAGATCAGATGTGCTACGCAGCAAGGCTAGCGTATAAGTTGTACTATGCAATAAAGTGAACCGCAGTACAGATGTACAATATAACTGCCAGATCAGATAATGATATATAGCGTAGCTAACGTACATGCAGTACAGTGCAAGGTGGCAAACTGCTATACCGTTATCAGTACTGTCCACGGCCCTCAGGGTATTGGGACTGCCCATGACCTTCTGGTATTATTAATGGCTTTCAGAATGCAGACAGACTGCCAAATCGTAAATCTCCCTTCTCTTAAACATCCCACCCAAAAAGATTTATGCATATGTATGTATGTATATAGTCAGATGTACACATTTCAGAATACAAATTCAAACAGTCAATCGAAAGGAGACACATACATCCGGTCAATCAGTTACAGAATCAACCATGTGTACCTTCGTATCTCGAATCCAGTATCAACTTATCTAAAAAACAATCACAAATGTGCATATATCAAGCCTAAATCAAAGTCATAATTACCCCCAGTAAGGCTTAGTCAGGGGTTGGAACACACAGAGTCGTATTCGGACTTGCATTTGACCTAAAACCCAAAGTTTGGTGAGATAGGGCCACACGCCCGTGTGCTCTGGCCGTGTGGAGCACTTTAAGCCATATGGGGTCCAAACGCCCGTGTAAAGGGTAGCACACGCAGTGTGACAGAGGCACACGCCCGTGTGGTGCAGAGGCACGGCCGTGTGATTAGGCCGTGTAAGACACTGTCCTATTTCACTAAGCTTAAGTGTAGAGTAGACACGACCATGTGAATGTCTCACACGCCCGTGTGGCCACCAGACACAACCGTGTGTTCCAAAATATACGCCCATATGGAATCCCTAATTCCCAAATCAGTCACACGGCTGTGTGACCCCAAATCTCAAACCTTAATTCCCAAACTCACATGCCTGTGTGTGTAACACCCCCTACCCGTATCCATCGCCGGAATAGAGTACGAGGCATTATCGAGAAGCACGAAACACTTACAGATAATTTAAATACATTTTCATAACAATTTGTTTCGATTTCATACTATTTCATATTTAAGCTTTATTCACCAAAGTATTTGAAATATCATCTTTATGCAAATAGCACACATGAGGTACATAATTCCATAATTATGAATGAACACATTTATCAAACATATTCCATGTTTTTATATATATCATAGTTTCATATTTCCATGTATCAATTACCATCACTTCCTCGTATTTCAGACAAATACGTGTAACAATTCATAAATATGCAATTCATTAACTCTTCCTACCAATCATGATTTAAATTGCCAAATCACTTATTGAGCCCAATTTCAATGTTCACTAAAATCTATCATATAAATTTGGATGTACGTATTCATCAATAAATTCCATGTACAGATATCATCATCTCATATTTCCACATACATTTACTTTCTACATTTATGAATTCAAATAGCATATACAAGACATACCAATGAATTTCAAGTACATTTTCATGATATTTCATTTCGAACTCAGATTATTTCATACTAGAAGTTTTCTCATTAACTCATTTGGAATACCAATTCATAAGGATAATACACTCAACGCGTAGAAATCTATAATCACAAATGAACTCATTCATCAACCAAGTTTTATGCTCATGTCTCATCAACTCGTATTTCCTTATGTCGCATAATTCCATGTAATACTTACCAAACTTCTTCAAATTAGTGAACATCTTACGGAATTGAGTACTTCGTTTTCTCGATGCCATAGTTCAACTATGGTCTTACACATCTTCACATAATGATGCCATAGCCCAGCTATGGTCTTACATGTAATCACATATCACATATCGATGCCATAGCCCAGCTATGGTCTTACACGGATCACATATCTCACTGATGCCATATCACAGATATGGTCTTATATATATCACACCGATGCCATATCCCAGATATGGTCTTGTACGGAAATCACTTGTCACTTGTAGCCGAAGCTACCACTATTCACTGATCAGGTAGCCGGTACTACCACTTTTCACTGATCAGGTAGCCGGAGCTACCACTTTTCACTGATCAGGTAGCTGAAGCTACCACTTTTCACTTGTCATTTGTCATTGATCAGATAAGTGTAGCCGAAGCTATCACTTATCACTTTCACTTTTTCTTGATCAGATAAGTGTAGTCGAAGCTATCACTTATCACTTGTTGCCATGGTCCAACCATGGTTTTTTTTCCTTCAATTCATTTTGTCACTGAACTAAAATGCTCAATTTGATCATTTATTCAATTTTCATGCTTTTACATTATTCACGATTTTATCATCAATACATATGAAATAACACATCATGAAATTCATAAAATTAACAAATAATCACTAAAATTTTATCCATATAAACTCACAAGTTCAATTTTTGTATCATAATGATAATCATAATTTCATAATAAATATTCCAAATAAATCATTATATCATTTCTAATTCAACACTTATCTATTATAATCGGGCATGTGATCAATTTATACACGAGTCATTCATATATATATATGTATATTTTTCCTCCTCCTCCTCTCCATCCACATCCTTAGTATAAACAACACACTTGTAGGTAACATTATCCATAATTTTCACTATCTACTTATGTGAATATTCAAGCTGCCCATCTATGTCATAGTCACTAAATTATTTTTATCTTGAGCTATAGAACTCCAAATTAAGATCCATAAATTTTCCTAGAAACTAGACTCATATGTCTTCTTACCATAAAAATTTCATAATTTTTGGTTGGGCCAATTAATACAGTTTATTCATTGAAGTCTCCCCTGTTCTGCTATCTGACAGTTCCGACCCTTCTTCACTAAAAATTAATTATCTTCTCGTGCAGGATTCTAATGATGTCTTCGCTTGTTTCTCTTGAAAATAGACTCATTCAGGATTCTAAATATATAAATTTAATCCCATAATTATTTTTATCCAATTTTTTATGATTTTACAAAGTCAGAACAGGGGAACCCGAAATCATTCTGACCTTGTCTCACAAAATTCATCATATCTCATGATTTACAATTCCATTGCTTACATCTTTTCTTCTATAAGAAACTAAACTCAATAAGCTTTAATTTCATATTTTATTCATCCTCTAATTCCATTTCTACAATTTTTAGTGATTTTTCAAAGTTAGACTACTGCTACTGTCCAAAACAGTTTTAGTGCAAAATGTTGATTTCTATTTTGCCCCAAATTTCACAATTCATACAATTCAGTCCTTGCTCAATTAACCCCTCAATTAAGATAATTTTCTCAATTAATACTTTTCCTAGACATTATAAGTTATTTCATAACTATTGAAATTCATAATTTCTACATAAAACTCTAACTTCAGACTCTTTTACAATTAGGTCCCAAACATTCACTTTCTATTCAGTTCTTTCAAAAAATCAGCATATAAACAATTGGAAGCTCTAATTCCATGCCAAATCATCATATACTTCCAGAACATATTCATAGAAACTTTCAATTTCTTTCATAGAATCAAAAACTAATGAATTCAATAAGTGGACCTAGTTGTAAAAGTCATAAAAACACAAAAATTTCAAGAAATAATCAAGAATTGAGCTTAATTGAAGCAAAAATATGAAAAACCAGCTTAAGGGAACTCTTCCATGGCATTTTTTCTGATGAGAATGCAAAAAAAAAAGAGAAATCTAGATAATTCCACTTTAGTCCTAGCTTTATTAAGTAAATTTTGCAATTTTCCAATTTTTCCCTTAATTCTCCTTATTTTCTTGCTGATTTCATGCTGTTCCCGTCCATCCCAAATAGACCTTGGGTCTATTTGCCTTTTAAACCCTCTTTCTTTTATCATTTAAGCTATTTAATCATTTCTCACAATTTTGCATTTGATACAATTTAGTCCTTTTTGTTCAATTAACTATCATAACTTTAAAATTTCTTGACGAAACTTTAATACTAACTTATTAACACTCCATAAATATTTATAAAAATATTTATGGCTCGATTTAAAATTCTTGAGGTCTCGATACCTCGTTTTCGATTCTAATTATTTTAATATTTATTTTTAGTACACTATTTCACTATTTCAAAATTTTTCCTAACTTCACATTTAACTTATACTCACTAAATTAATAACATTTCCTACTCATTTTCCGGATTTAGTGATCTCGAATCACTGTTCCGACACCACTGAAAATTATGCTGTTACAATGTGGACCAAGGGACACGGCCGTATGATTTCTGAAAAAAATCCCCAAAATAGTCACACGCCCGTGTGGCACCAAAATTGGCCGAAACCCTAATTTCCCAAATCCACATGGCCGTCAGGGAAGCCATGAAACCACCGCAGAACAGCCCCGAAAACACAACTTTAGCCACCAAACCTTCCCCCAACTTTGGTACTATCAAAACAACATTAGAAAATGGAGTATCGTACTCCCTTTCAGTCTTCAAAGCACTGAAACTAGAGAATCAAAGGATTCTCACGAAAAGCCGAAACAACACTTGTAAAAAACAAAAGATAAGTAGATTAGTCAGAGTTGAGTCCCACACCTGTTTCAATGACGAAGAAGACGACAGAGGAGTAGAAAATCAGGGTCCTTCAACCCCACAACACCACCGATTCCAAAAAGCAAAAAGACGAACACAAGAACAAAAACCAAGAAGAAATAGAACAAAAAATTACGTGCCAAGTAAAAGCAAATAAAAATAAAAATAATTAATAATAACTCTAAAGACAAATAAATAAAATAATTATTTTAACTAAAACCTGAAATAACTAAAATGTTTTCTAAAACGCCCACACAGGGACTCGAACTCAGAACCCTGAGACAAACCAACACACTCACAACCACTAGACTAGCAGGCCCATTCTGCCACTAAACTGCACAACTTAACTTATGTGTGCAACCTTCCCACTATCCCTACACTCAAAACCCAGAACTTCTAGACCCAAAATTCGGGGCGTTACAAAGAATATGGAAGATAATTTAGGAATAAATGGTGTAAAGGAATAACGTGTAACTGGAGGTGAAAGGCAATGTCAATGCGTAAAGGGGTTAGTTGGTATTGGATTTGGATTTTGATTGGGGTTAAGATTAGGGAAAAAGTGAGGTTGATAATAGGGGTGAAATATCATTGTTGCGTGGCTAATCAATGAGAACTTTTTTGTGTTGGCTGAGAAAGAAGTTGCAATGGCTTATTGGGCGATGACCTTTTTTTTTCTTTCATAACATGTCATACATTTCAAGCATTTGAGATTTTTATGCAACTACTTGTATAGTTTTTTATCTATTCGACATTGAAATTCGATTCTAAAAAAGATCAACTTTATAAGGATTTCTTAATGGGTATGGATCATTTTATGTTGGATATGATCTCAAAGCCCCAAGATTGTCCAAGAAGCCAATAGCAAAGTTGGCTCAACTTGTGTTTACCTAACCTCTAGCCCAATATTAAGGTTAAATGCAATATATCTATACTTACTATAAAATCTTTAACTGAGTTAGTAATTGGTTAATCAAGGGCCAACTTAGTTGAAAAAACCAATATACATTTTTTTAATAAAACATGTAACAATACAATTTTTAGTGGTGCTGGAAACTGTGGTTTTGAAACTCCAATTTTGATGTTCAAGTTCGTAAATTTTAATAATTAAATATTTAAGAGGTTAGTATTAAAGTTTATTAAAATTTGGTCCCTTAATTTTTTCAAATTGATAGTTAATTAAGGTACAATGACTAAATTGTAAAAGTTGTAAAAGTAAATAGCTATAGATTTTTAATTAATCAAAGAACCATTAAGCAATTGGATCATTAATATATTCCCAAACAGTGGTGGATATTATTTGGAACCCATCAAATTTGTTAATTATGATTAAAATTAATTTAATTAAGTTTAATTAAGCTAATTAGGATTAATTAATTACTAAACTTAGTATAAAAGATAAAATAAAGAAAAAGATGACAATTTCTCTCATTTTCTTCCACATTTTCATGAGAAATAAATAATAATAATAAAACATCAGAAAACTTCAAGTATTCGATCCTTGAATTGGTATGTTAAATTTAATATTCTTTCTTATAATTTTTATATTTTTGAAGTCGCTGGAGCTTAATTTAGCTAGCTCATGTTCCAATTTTCAAAAATTTTAATATGTTTGAAAGTTTCCATTGATGAATGCTTGAATAAATTTGTACTAAATTGTTAGGTTTTAAGCTTAGAAGTGAAAAAGGGCTAGTTTGTAAAGTGAAAATTGTTAGTTTTGAACATAGGGACTAAAGTGTATAGATTTCGAAATTGATATAAAATTTCTATAATTATAGATATTAGAGGGTCCTAAAAGGATGTAATTGAGATCGATTTTAAAATCAAAGCTCAAATTTGAAAGATATTGCAAATTTAGGTTTAGGGACTATATTGAATAAAATAAAAAACTTTAAGGGTATTCAAACAATAAATTTAAACTAATCCATGCACAAAATAGAATACTATAAACTGTTTGGAATTGATAAATTGAACAAAATTATGATTTAGGTCGGGAATTAAACCAAATAAGGGATAATTGGGGAAAAAGTAAAAATTTCTTATTAGTCCTTGAAGATTCGGTTGTTTGTTGTGTTGACAAGGTAAGTTCATATGGTATGATTGTATTTGAATTTTTATATATTTGAATTATGAATTTGTGTATGTTTGACAGTAATTTGAATTATTTGCAATTTGGTACAAAATGTGATATATGAATTAAATCATAAATAATTGATAAATTAATTGATAAATTGAATATCATGAATTGAAATTTGAAATATTTAATGAATTGATTGTTGATTACCCTATTGATTGTTCAGGCAGAGTCGGATTTAGTTGATAGGCCATAGAATAGATGGAGTATGGGTTGTTTCGATTATGTGTCGATGAATGTTTCAGACACCTTTTACCTTTGTTATACTAATGAGTGTTGGGTGCAATCTTGTTACTTCAGACCTTTCGACGGGGCATTAGGTGCCAAATTTGGTGTGTTGGTTGGATCATTGTATCCGTTCGAGTTTGAGTCAAGTGAATAGGGATATCAAATGTAAAGTTGATAATAGTGTATCAATTGAATTAATATTATGAAATAATGCTTAAAAGAAGAGTTATAATATATGAATTTCGATAGTAAATGAAAGATTATGCAAGCCAGATATACAAGTCCAGAGGACTGATATGAGAACGTGATGAATCAATCGATTCGATTTGAAAAAATATATGAATTTGATATTGAATTGATTAAATACTGACTAATTATATGAATGACATTGGAATGTTGATTATAAGTGAACTTGAATGTAATATATTTGAATTACTATATGATATGGTTATATATTGAACTCACCTTATTGATATGTGGCTGCCATGTTTAGGCAAACTTGTTAAGTTAGTAGCTTATTGTATTAAATTGTAAATTGACGTAAGATGTTGTTTAATGCATATGAACTTCCTAAGCATTCGATATGCTTATCCCGTTATTTTCCTTTGCCTTATAGATTGCCAACTTATGGAATGTGTCAAACGGATCATCGAGAAGCTCATACTATCCTGTTATTGATTCGGTAGTCTTTCAATTATTTTAAGCTCGGTTTTGTGGCATGTATATATGTAACAACCTATTTTTTGGTGCTACTAAAAATGGTGGTTTTGAAACCCTATTTTTTGATGATCAATTCTGTAAATACAATTAATTAGTATTTACGAGTCTATTATAGTATTTTATTAATTTTTGGTTCGATAATTTTATTGAATGGTTACTAATTAAGGTACAAGGACTAAATTGTAAAATCTACAAAAGTGAATCGTTGTACATTTTTAATAGCTAAAAGGCTTATTTAGTATTTGGACAAGGCTTAAAATGGAAATTAAGCCAGTTTGGAATAGCATGGACGAGTAGTGCATGTTAATTTGTAAATTATGTGTTATTAATAATGTTAAATTAAAGTTAAAGGATATTAAAACATAAAACAAAAAGGTAAATGACCATTTTTATCATATTTTTCCTCTCTTCTTCATTGTTCTAGTATTGAAGAGAAACCAAGGGTTTAGTTCAACTTAATTCCTTCATTTGGTAAGCCAATTTTAGTCTGTTTCTTATAAATTTTATGTTTTTAAAATCTCGAGAGTTTGATTTAGCTAACCCGAGGATTAGATCGTAAATCTGTTAAAGTTTTAAAAGTTACAATTGTTGAATCTTGAAGCTTTTGGTACTAAATTGATAGATTTTTAGCTTAGAAATGAAAAAAAAAGACTAATTAGTAAAGTGGAACTTGTTAAATTTGAACTTAGGGACTAAAGCCTGAATATTTTTAAATTAATATGAAATTAATGTAATTATTGTAATATAGGGCTGTAGAAGGATGGAATTGAGATTAGTTTCAAAATCGAAGCTTAAATTTGAAAGTTATAATAATTTTGGTTTTAGAGACTAAATTGAATAAGATACAAAACTTGAGGAAAATTTTTAAAATGAAAATTAAATTGTCTTATGCATGAAATGATTGAAATGAATTACTGTATAGATCAAGATTTGAATCAACTGGAAGTTAATCGAGGAAAAAATAAAATTACGGATTAGTCCCCAACATTGCATTTATGGTCGTTTTGGTCTGGTAAGTTCATTTTGTATACTTATTGACTGCCTCCGGACATACCAATGTCCAGAGTGTGAATATTGCAACTAAAAGATATGTAATTAAGGCAGTGTCCACAAATATAAAGGTTAGATTGTAATATAGTTACAACGAAGCAGGTAAGTACTCTGAGGATTGTACTCAAGGGAGATAAGTACTAAATTAATGTAATCCTAAACTCAAATAGAAGTAATTATTAGTTTAAATAAATTATAGTACGATAAAACATGAAATAATTTTTTTGGGGTTTTTATAAAGAATGAAATAAAAATAAAAAAAGGAAAGTGAACTTTGGAAGTATGAATTCTAACTTAATCAAATCTAAGTATGGGTGATTAGCTCGCTTTGGTGTTCATAACTAATTCCTATTTTGGGTTTCTTCTCAATTAACTAGTCACTACCCTAGCAGGATCTCTCGATCTTCCACTAAACTGACGAGTCGGTAAGAACTACTTATATCTTGACCTCACAGTCTAGATTGGTTCAGGCCTAATGTGTTCATGGATAGGCCATACCAATTTTGGGTTAATTCCCATGAAAATGACTTATTAAGATTGTCAAGCCTAAGGTTTAAGTTCTTCCTCTCCCAAACAATTGATTTATTAAGAAAACCCTACATAGCAATTAATAAATCACACATCTGCTCATGATCCTCCATAAAAGGATTAGTTCCTTGTGAATCTCATGAACACGATAATCTTGTTAATAAATGTAAGAATAAATAATAAATCAAGATAAATGTTTAAGAGAATCCTGAATTATATTGATTGAAGAGCAAAATCCACTGTAGTTTTATCATAGTTACAACTCACGTTCTCTGATGAACACGAAATAGAAAAGAACTGAAATAAACCTAAAGCCTAAAAGAAAAACCTAAAATGTAAAAATTGTCTCTAAAAAAGTGTTTTAAGAGCGTATTTATAGAATTAGGGTTGTTCTCGTCCTTAACCCTAGGTAAGCTGATGTTCTCATGTTTTAATTTCCATTGTATAGACCAAAACGCCCCTAGTTCGTAAGTGCTTCCCATATAGGACTGATGTCGTGGCACCTTAGTCCTTGTGTTGCGACATCAAAGGCAGTAAGCATGGGTCAGGGGTGTGTCGCGACATCCCTTGGTTATGTCACGGCACCCAAGGCAGTATAACAATCTTGACATTATGCTCCTTATGTTGTGACATCAAATTCCCTGTGCTACAACATAACGGTCAACTTTGAGTTCCTATTGTAACACCCCTAACCTGTATCCGTCGTCGGAAGAGGGTTTAGGAGCATTACCAGAACATTCAGAAACATTTACAAATAGCTCATGAAAGCTACTATTCATTTGCCGAGATCATTCATAACATCCCTTGATTAAGACCTCGAGGCCCAAAACAAGCATTAGATCAAGTCGGGACTTAATCGGGACCTCTAAGAATTTTTCACGAAATTATAAATTTTTCCAAGGTGCAGGGCCAACACGCCCGTGTAACCCTGGGACACGCCTGTGTTGGAGGCCGTGCTCGACCCCGTGAAACTCTCTGACTTGCACACATGACCATGCCACACGCCCGTGTGCTAGGCCGTATGGTTAATTAATTTAATTTGATATTAGGTGCAAGTTTTACACAGCCAAGACACACGCCCGTGTTCTATGCCGTGTGGCATACACGGCTGAGACATATGCCCGTGTCTTTTACCGTGTGCTCAATTCTGAGCATTCTGTTTCTCAAAATTAAGCTGAAGGGGACGTACAGCCTAACCACATGCCCATGTTACCAGGCCGTGTGTTTTACACGGTCTAGACACACGCCGGTGTGTCTGCCCATGTGGACAAAATGAAGCCATTTCTAGCTTAATTTCTCACCTAAAATTTCACCTAAGACCTGCACTTGAAACACACATCTAATACCAACCAATTCAAGCATTCAACTTAAGCAAATTTCATCATTCACAAGGCATATCACTACAAGCATATATGATCACAACCTTACCTTAGTTTAACTTAGGCATTCACAACATTGGTTCACATATACTCAACTTAACACATGTGTATATATATCATAATAACCTACTTAATCATACCAAAATAAGTCATTACTAGCCATTCCAATAGCTAGGTTACAAAATAACATTTCAAGCCACTATTGGCCAAGTTGTCCTATACATGCCATTATATGGAAATGATTTTTACTAATTATACCCAAAAGGACTAGTTGATAATGTGACGATACTCCAGTGATCTCCAACCCTCGCGAGCTTCCGAGCACTATAAAATAGGGGAAAATAAAAGGGAGTAAGCATTACATGGTTAATAAGTTCATATAATAGAAACTAAACTTACCAATCCCGTTTATTAAATCTACGCATACAATAACAAGTTTTCCATTCATTTGGCTAAGTTGCCTAAACACATGCATTCAATCAAACATGTTAGTCATAAAGTTTCCATATACATCAAGGAAGAATAGATGAGTTTATCATGCAATACACTTTCGAGACATTATCATTTCATCTTATAATTCTCATGCCATGTCAAGAGTTTTATGTCCATTGAATCATTGAATTTCGATGGAGGCTCAAGTAGTACACTCGAAGTGTACGGTTCAATAATCCATCAATTTCTTATTCAAGGGTACCCATTAGGGCACTTAACCAAGAAACACTCTCCCGAACCACATATCGTATAATAAGATTACCAGTCTAGGCTAGATCCTTTATATAACGTGAGCTCAGAGGAGCTTGATTAGGATTACCAGTCCAGGCTAAACCCTAATCATAACATATACTCGAGAGATATTATATCGGGATTACCCGTTCGGGCTAAAACCATTTTATAATGAGGTCAATAGGATTACTCGTCCGAGCTAAATCCCGTCCGCAACAAATGCAGGACCTCATCCATTTCGAGAAAGCACATATATTCATCAGAATTCAATATTCAATCGGAACTTAGCCCTTTTTCACCATTTCAAGCATGTATTAAATTGTCCATTATAACATTTAAGTAATGCAATCCAATATAAGTCACATTTCATACAAGCATAACATTCAATTAACATAATTACATACTCGATTAAGTTACACGAACTTACCTCGACATTTGTTCACGTAAAAGTCTACTAATCCGAAACCTTTTTTTTCTCGATCAAACCTCGAATTACTGTTGTCCGGATCTATATAAATAAATTTAACCATAAATTTCACACATTTCATATTTAAATGGACTCAATTTAAGTCCTAAGCAAAATTACCATTTTGCCCCTAACTTTTTTCATAAATTTTGATTTTGTCTCTAGGCCCGGAAAATAAAAACTTGTGAAAACTACTCCTTATTCCAAGCCTAACCAAAGCCCCATTACAAATTTTACAGCACATATATTCATAAAATTTTAGAATTTTTCATCAAATTTTACAACTTTTCATTTTAGTCCCTAAATCATGTTTTCATCAAAAATCACTTTGTAAAAGTTGTTTATCTATCAATAATCTTTTATTTTCTACCATGAATTTCTAACTTCCAGCATATACATCCATGACCCATTTTCATACCTTGATAACTTTTCAAATTAATCCCTCAATAGAGAGATTAAGCTATCTTAGTTTCAAAAAAACCAAAATTACTTAAAACGGGACAAGAGAACTTACCCAATTAAGCCTTGAAAGTTTCTCCTCTCTCTCCTAGGGTTTCCATAGGATTTTAGGTTGAAGATGACAATAATAAGATGATATTTTCTTTTATCATCTTTTAATTAATTTAATTGTTTGAAATTCCAATTTTGTCCTTGACCTTTTCTAATTTTTCCATGGATGAGTCACCAAGAATCTACATAAGGACCTCTAAATTTGAATTTCATAGCTATTTAATCATTATAGCTACTAGAATTCAACTTTCACATTTTATGCGATTTAGTCCTTCTCGTAATTAAACTCTTAATCGATAAAATTTTCATAATTTTCACACGACATGCCTATTATAATACGGACCATATAATGAAATAAAATAAATCATATTTTCGGATCGGATCTGTGGTCCCAAAACCACTATTCCGATTTCACTAAAAAATGGGTTGTTACACCTATGCCTTTGAATGGTCTCCTACACACTTACTAAGTTCGTTACCAAGTGAGTTTACCAAAGCATCTTAGGGGTGTACACTTAACGGAAGAGTTCGCCAAACCACAGATCTTTACCAAGCTAAAAGTTTACCAAATGGCGCATACAAAAAAATTATATACATAATCAGAAAAAACACTTTACTTACTCATCTCTACACTTAATTCACCAAAGCACTTTAAACAACAATCATATACCGAGACTTTGTTGGGTGGGTTGTTACATGAATGATCTTGAGAATGGTTATATGGATGCCTTGTTATATGTTTTGGAATGCTTTTGTACAAGTTCAAGTGTGCATTTATGCACCAAATAGGCTATTTGTTTGGTTTGACACAAAATAGATATCAAAGGGCCAAAATATTGCCAAAAATAGGTTCCTTATCACAACGTCGGCCAACTGCTTGTGACGTCCTGACGTCAAGTGGTCGTCATCTGATGTTGTGATGTAACATACTGTTTGGTGACGTCCTAACGTGAGAAAGACTCATCACGACGTTGGCTCTATACTTTTTAAACATTGCAATTTCAGTCTTGTTCAACCTTGGTCGAATTAAGAGCTTCAATCTCGATTGAGAGTCGATTTTAATGATAAATCATATTATGTATGGATCTTTGACGAAAACTTAGTGTTTAAATGAATTTTGAACTATATATTGCATGTGACTGCTCTGGTAATAGTAGTAGCATCCTGTAGCTCGAGCCTGGTGAACGGGTTGAGCGATGGGTGTAACACCCCTAACCCGTATCCATTGCTGGACTAGGGTTGAAGGCATTACTAAAAAAATCGAAACATTCTACAAGCAATTCAATAACATCATCCACAAACTTAGTCAAACATCATTATAGAGCCCCTTATATAGGTCAACGAGACCTAAAACATGCTTTAGAAAGGGGTCAAGACTAAACCGAGCTCATACAAAATTTTTCAAAACTTAAACATTTATTAAAGTCATACAGGTTACATGCCCGTGTGTCTAGGCCGTGTCGAAACAGGGCATACATATTGCTTTTTTATAGGACCACAAGACATGCCCGTTTGCTTTAGCCGTGGTCGAAACTAACTAGGGTCACACGAGTAGCCACACGTCCATGTACCATGCTGTGCTCGAGACTGACTTTAAATTGTAGGACTACCCCAGGGGACACACGGTCGTGTAACATGACCGTGTGTCATACACAGCTGAAACACACGTCCGTGTCTCTGCCCGTTTGGACAAAAATAGGCCATTTGAAAAGCCAATTTGCCACTCAATTTGGGTCATACCTACAAGCATAAAACCAAACACATTTGCACTATAATTTCAGCCAACTTCAAACCCAAATCATGCATCTTCCATGCCATTTCATTATCAACAATTTCCACACCTGTAACACATACCAAAACATATCATTCTATAAGTAAGAATCATAACAAAACATATGGTTTATAAACCTTAATATACTCATTCAATTTCATACCACATTCTTACCAAACTTACCATTTCTATTGGCCATTCATGAACACATCAAACATACAACCATTGCATCACATATCATATACCAAAAATCATACATATACACCACCAAAACCAAGCCAAACCACATGGCTAGATATATACACTTCACAAAACATATCCAAAAACTTCTAGCCTATACATGCTATACTTTAATATATACATTTTCAAAAGGTACCAAATATAGTTCGATAGTGTGGTGATGATCCTCGACGATCCCCAAGCTCCCGATAGCTACGATATCTATAAAATAATGCAAATACAGACAAAGTAAGCTTTCAAAAACTTAGTAAGCCATATACAAATAAACTTAACACTTTAAACATAAAAAAATCATCAAATTACATATACTTCATAGCCAAATACTATCACAAACCTCAATGTTCATATACATCTCACATATTCCAAATTCTGTAGCACATATAGCATATTTTCTCATGCTTTTATCACATATCAACATTTGTTCACTAGAGTACATATACTTACCTTTCAACATGAAAAATGATACTAATTTTGAACGTACCTGAATTGGATAAATGTTCACATGATAATTCATTATCTCGGAATGGCCGTTGAACCGTTCGGAATCATAAGGATATGCGGATAGCTCAGAAAGCTTGTACAATGCCAATGTCCCAGATGTGGGCTTACATGTAATCAAATATCGATGCCACTATCCCAGACAGGGTCTTACATGAAATCAAATACGATGCCAACGTCCCAGACGTGGTATTACACGTAAATCATAAGTCGATGCCAACGCCCCAGACATGGTCTTACACAAAAACACATATCGGATCCTATGTCATGACATATGTATCCTAACTATTCCTAAGGTTCGTACGGGGCTTTTTGGACGTCGAAACTTTGTCGATATTTTCTCGGATATCTCATATTCAAAGCATAAAGCCATTCATTATTCATCAATAACATATAAGCATAAATAAATAATTTCAAATACATTTATTTGTATATAGACTTACCTCGTATGTATTTGGATAGACAGAATCGACTACTCGACGACTTTCGACTTTCCTCGATCTAATTCTGTTTTCTTTAATTCTTGATCAATATAAATTCAAATTTAAATATTTTATTCATTAAAGCATTCAAATCAATCCACAAACACATATTTAGGGAATTTTAAAAATTAGCCCTCACATTGTTACATTTTGACAATTTAGTCCCTAATCACAAAAATCACAAAATACACAAAATTTCTTTGCACACATGCCTAACCGAATTCTTATAGTACTCATACAAGTCCACACATTTCATTTATTTTACATTTTAGTCCCTCAAAAACTCATTTTCATAATTTAGTCCATTTTACTGAAATTCATCAAAAATTCAAAGACAAAATATACTAACCCAAAACATATATTTCATTTTCCATCAACTAACTTCACAAAGCTTACAAAATCAACAACGGAATAACTCAAAATCATCATCAAAATCAAAAATTGAGACATGGGCTTGATAGTATACAAAACAACGATTACAAAAACGTAGAAATTATCAAAAACCAATAAAAAACATACTTTAATCAAAGATTAGAAGTGCCGAACCCTAGCTAACTCTTTTTCTTTCTTTTTTTCTTCAATTTTCGGCATAAACAAACATATAATGGCCTATTTTCTTATTTTGTTTTATTAATATAACTTAAATTACTAAATTCCAATTCTGCCCTTGATTAATAACATATAAAACATTAACATATAAGGCCATTTTAGTCCACTTTCAATATAAATGGCATATTAACAACATAAGGACCTCATAATCAATAAGCCATATCAAGTAGACACTTTTAACAAATAGCAAGCCATTTTTACATTTTACGTGATTAGGTCCTTTATTAAATCCGACACACAATTGATCAAATTTTCATATGAAACTTTCACACATGTCAATTCACATACTTTAAGCACATAAAATAATATTTAAATATTTTTTTCTAACTCAAATTTTTGGTCCTGAAACCACTATTCCGACTAGGGTCTAAACCAGATTGTTACAATGGATGTTAATGTAACACTTCTAACCTGTATCCATTGCCGGGATAGGGTTATGAGGCATTACCGATCAAAGCACAACATATAATATACATTTCTCATACATGATTCAATTTCACATAAATATCAATCTAACATATTCACATTGTCCCTTATAAGGCTATACGAGACCTTAAAACATGCTTAGAAGAGGTTCAGGACTAAGCTGATAACATTTGCAAACTTCGGGAAACATAGAAAAATTTTCTTGCATTTAAGGGTCACATGCCCGTGTGAACAGGCCGTGTGCCTCACACAGCCGCCAGGCACGCCCGTGTCACAGGCCGTGTGAAAATAGGGCATACATACTAACTTGCACCACACGACCGAGGACACGCCTGTGTGCCATGGCCGTGGGAAAAATGGAGAGGTTACTGACTTGGGTCACATGGCCGGCCACACGCCCATGTGCCACTCACGGCCAGTAGACACGCCCGTGTGTCTAAGTCGTGTAACTCACTGACTTGTTTTAATTAAGCATCAGGGGTCACATGGTTGAGTCACATGCACGTGTGCTCAACCGTGTGGCACGAAAATAGGCTTGTTATAAGCTACTTTTTCCCACTTAAGTCACATGCATCCTAAGGCATCCAAATGGTACCAAATATACAACCAAATAAGCAACCAAATGTGACCATTTCCAGCATAAATCATATCATATTGAATCATTACATTTCACTTCTCATGTCTCAACCATTTCTTAATCAAAACACATACCAAAACTAGCATGAATCATTAATAAGCCATTTCAAATGACCATATACATTTCTAACAACCATATCAAAAAGATCATAGCCTATACCTGCCATATAACCAAGCCCCAAAGTATAAAAATACCAAAAATCAATAGCCGGATAGTGTGATGCAATCTCTATTGACTTCTAACCCGAGCGAACGTTCGAACCACTATAAACCATAGAAAAATAACACAAAATAAGCTTCACAGCTTAGTAAGTTCGTATGTTAATCTAAAATGATCACAGCATTCATATATCAATTCGAAATAGATAAATTATTGCCATTTAAAGCAACAATTCATGAGCTAACATCAAATTATTCATGTCCTCATTCACAAGTTCTCAACTGCAAATAACTCGATACTTGAGTAGTTTTCCGTAAATACCTATACTGATACCATTCTGTTTATCACCCATACTCTTATCAAACCTCTCTGGTTTATAAGTGCTTATGATACAAATTCATCGATTTTCCGATGCCATAGACCAACTATGGTCATATACATACATTGCTAAGGCCCTACCGTGGTTTCTCTTTCACGTGCCATATGTATATTTAGTTAGAACAACTATAACTCATATCTCACATATCATTCAATTTATACTTCGTTATAGCCAAATAAACACATTTTGACATGAAACATACTTATACACAATTCTTTCTTATTTAATATACATGATACAATATGAACTCGCCAATTTACTTTCATTCGATTCTCACGTAGGTTCTATACGTACTTGTATTACTTATTTCCATCGTACTTTTATTGTCGTCTTGACTATTTCAGATATCACATAAAGCTCATACAATGCCATATCCCAGATGTGGTCTTACATATTATATCATATTGATGCCAATGTCCCAGACATGGTCTTACACAAAATCATATAACGATGCCAATGTCCTAGACATGATCTTACATGTAATCACAATAAAATGCCAATGTCCCAAACATGGTCTTACATGTAATCTCATCTCGGCAATCATAATGTGATGACATTTGTATCTTATACTATTCCTAAGGTTCATACGGGACTTTCGGACGTCGTATTTCTGTCGTTTCCGGCTCATAATCATGACCATTCAGCATTCAATTCAATTCAATTCAATTCAATAATAAATATGCATTTGTAACAAAACTTAATTACCTTTATTAGCATACGAACTTACCTTGTTTGCTATAACGACGAATTAGGTCGACTAATCCAATACTTTATTTTCCCCCGTTCTAGATCCGAATCTCATTTTTCTCAATCTATATAATAACAAAATTTATTTATTTAATCATTAATTCATTAAATTTAACACAATTTACACATTTTGGTAAAATTACACTTTTGCCTTATTATTTCACATTTTTGCAATTTAGTCCGTATCACATAAAATTGCAAATTCATACAATTAAGGATAAGCCCATGCTAGAAGAATTCTATATGGGTCCCTAGTAGCCCATAATTAGTAATCATTCACACATTTGACCACACAATTTTCACATTTATCAATTTAATCCAAAATTGACATTTTTACTAAAAATCACTTTACAAAACATGTAAAACTATCATCAAAATTTCATATTTCATCATCAAACATCAATTAACACATGTATTCAACAATGGAAACTATCAAAATCTTTAAAAATTTTGAAATCGAAGGTACGGGCTAGCTAGATTACGAAGCAACGATCTAAAAAACGTAGAAATTATTAAAAACCGAGCAAAAACCACTCACCCATTAATCTTAAAAGCTTGGCGGAATATAACTTCATCCATAGCTATTTTTCTTCATGCATTTTCGATGGTGGAAACTAAATGGTGAAGATGACACCATGTTTTTATTATTTAACTAAATTTATTTCATAATTACCATTATAACCTTATTAATTAACCTTGTAATTTTCATTAATAAAGCACATAACTAAATTTATTTCATAATTACCATTCATAATTCCAATCGGTTAATTACCACCTAAAACCCTCAAATTTGAAATTTCATAACTATTTAATGCTTTTAGCTTATAGAATTCAACTTTTACACCTTACGCGATTTAGTCCTTTTTACCGAATTAAGCCTTTAAACGGTAAAATTTATTTATAAAATTTTTACACAATAATTCTACCATACTGTAAACCATAATAAAATATTAAAATAAATATTTTAACTTCGGATTTGTGGTCCTGAAACCACTGTTTTGATTAACCCTAAAAACAGACTGTTACAGTTAAAATATAGATGTTTTGTATTCGGTTAACTTTGAATAATAGCATAGATGAAAATCTATTTTATGTATGATTTTTCCTAATAGTAATTATTTTTCAGAAGATATGTTTTTAGTACATGGTTTGAGTTGTGATTATGATATTTGAAATGGTAATATTGGATGTGAATTGATAATGATAAAGATGGTAAATGGTTAATGGTTGATATGTATACTTTGATAAAGGAATTATATGTTTATAGGCCATGTAGATGTTATAAGTTGACATGTTTGGGTATGAAATTGAAGTAACTTTGTGCAGGTAAAATTGTGTATTGTGCACCTAATGAATGAATTTTAATGTAATCACGAAGTAGATTCCAAATGGCCTAATTAGTACCAAAAACAGAGTCTACTTCGCGACATCAAGTGATGGTCGTCGCGACAAGCTCTAAACTTTAGGTCACAGTGTGATGAGAAATCTCGTCATCACAACGAGCCTATGTCAGCATCTTGTGTCGCAATGTCTTCATCGCGACGTCGACCCAAAATTTTGAATCTTTTATAAAATAAACCCTTACTTGATCTTGGGCCAACTTTAGTGTATGTAGGCTTGTATAAGACCCCGAAAAGATTATATATCATGTCTATGGTTTGAAATGCTTATGTTTGCATGTATTATGCCTTGATTTGAATGTTAAATGTTTGCAGTTGCTCCAATAATGAATGAGGCATCCTATAGTTCGAATCCGATGATTGGGTCACGTAAGGGGTGTTACAAAACAACTAAAAATCATATATCTAAGATTTGAACACATGTTTAATAAATTCTATAATGCAATTTTTTACCACTTCACCTATTATCATTGTTGAATTTTTTTTTTCAAAAAATTTACATAACATGTTTTATTTTACTCACATCATGAGTGTGACATAATGTAATATAATCTATGCTATTAATTAAACCCCTAATTGAGTTGGTGTCACGGGTTAACCAAGTCACCAACTCAACTAGAAAATGACTAATATACACTTTCATTAAATGGCTAATATTATTATTTTGATAATTTTTTTTGCCTTATCATATTTTTATATGGTTTTTAAGTAAAAGAACTAAAATTAACATGTCTAGGGATTAAAACCATGTTTAATGGATTATCCAACAAATTTTTTACCACCGCACCAACATTAATTCTTAAGTAAACTTTTTTTTTAAAAAAAAGAACTTTTAACATAAAATGTTTTCTTTCACAACATTTGTGTATATAAATAATGTTACTGGTTGCGTTGGGGTCACAAGTTAAACTCGATATTTAATTTTTTAAAATAATTAAATTTTTTCACTAACTTGATAATGTTTTGACGTGCTATAGAAAAATGACAATATCATGATAAATAATTGGAGCGCATTTAATAGTTTAAATATAATGTATTTACCTATTTCAATTTTCTTTTACTCACAAGTTTAATTATTTTTTATTTTACATATTGCATGTGTTATTATTATTAGTTTCAAACCTTACATTTCACTATTTATTATTTGTTGTGTTTAAACACACATTTGTGTTTTAAATATGTGGTTTCCACACGCATTTACGTGTGATAGGATTTCTAATTTATATAACTTTTACATATTTATATATAAATGTGACATAATAATAACATAAGATTTTTAAATATACTTAATTGTTGCTTTTTGAAGTATAGCTTTTGCTTAGAGATTAAGAATAATAAATCTATTGTTGAATTCCTTTTTAAGCTAAATGTTCAAATTGGGGCTCAACCTTTTAGAGGCTACTCACATATGAATTAGACCTTTCAAAATGGTCGAGTAATGGGCTAACCTTTTTGAAATTGCTCAAATAGGGGCTTCTCAAATGTCGTATATTAGGTTCTAAATTATGTTCCGACTTCTTTCATTTCTTTTCAAGCAATATTTGATTGAAATGTTATGTGTTTTATTCTAAACACATTAGCATTTATCTAATTTTTCTACAAATTAGGTTGAAGCATGCATAAAGTCCTTGTTTGAGTGTTTCTATAACGGTAAAGGTTCCATTATTTGACCATTTTAAAAGGTTTATCTCTTATGTGAGTAACTTTTTACCCTTCCATTTATATGTTTATGTCAATTGTTAGAGTATATTATACTTATATCTCAAAGGTATTATTTTCTTGTTAGAGTATATTGTACTTATATCATAAAGGTATTATTCTCTTGGTATCATCTTTGTTCAAATGATTGTTATATCCAATGCTTTTTAAACTGGACCGGTGATCGAACTAGTTAGCCTATTAGTTCGTCGGTCCAATCGATTTGATTAAAAATTATTAAAAATTCTAAACAATTAAAAATTTTGGTTTAATCATCGGTTTGATCAATTTTTTAGTCGGTTTATATTGGTTGACGATCTAGCCGGTTCAAAGCCACTCTCTAGATTGACTCTCAACTGATTCTCGATCGAACTACCGATTTGATCTGAGTTAAACAACACTGATTATATCCTAAACATGGTGAGTTGAATCCTATAACTAGGGGTGAGCAAAAGTCGAATCAATTAAAAAAATCGAATTTCGAGTTAATTGAATCTAGTTGTTCGAGTTAATTGAGTCAACTCGAATAAGTAATTCAAGTTTCGAGTTCTAGTCGAGTTGAATTTTACAATTCAAATAACAGATTGGTGTAAATACCCCTTTAGTCCCTGTCAAGTTTGAAAATGAGCAAATTGATCTCTCTTTTAACAAAAATTATAAAGCTTCAAAATAATTTTAAAAAAATTCAAAATATTTGTAAAAATTCAAAAATTTATATTTCTTAATAAGATTATAAAATTTTTAGATTTCTAAAATTGATATTTCTTAATAAGTTTATCATACTAATTTTTTAGTTTTTATTTTGAAAAAGTTTTCAAATATACATACTTTCAAAATTGATGAACTTGAATAATTTTATTGGATTAAAAAAAATTTCAAGTAGAATTAGGATGATAAAATAGGACTCGTTAATTCAATTAACTCAATTTTTTTTCAATCAGTTCGAATCGAATCAATCGAACACTCACATGAAACTTAGTACAATAAAATTTGATGATGGTTCTTATTTTTTATCCCCTTTTAGAGATATCCTAATTTAGAGAATAAAACTTTGATGTTGCATTAATCCTTCAACGACCTCTGTAACAAAGAATTGAATATTTAACACTAAGTAATTATTTTTTTTAATTTTATAATTTGAAAGTTTTTTGAATTTGTTTAGAATATTTATCATCCATGTCACAATCAACGAAGAAAGCCAAAGTTTAACAAGCAACCCTTATTGTACAAAATTTATCCATGTTAAATGCTTTACCATTAAAATTAAAAACCTAAAAACTTTGGGACGTGTATAGCAGGGAAACCTGAAAGTGATTTGCATATTTTCACTCAATTTGAAGAAAGAGTAAAGTACTGATGGAATATATTTTCATAATCATCAATTTTCTTTTTTTTAAAAAAATCTAAATGATATCTAATCAAGTATAAATTTTAGAAGAAATAAAAAAATGATGAACATTTTTCAACTTTCTCTAATATTTACTTTCGCCTGATATTAATAGGGATTAATGAAGCATTTGGAAGCCTGTGTTGGAACAATTCTGGAAGGAAAGGCCTCTGTTCAGGCTTGGAGGCTAGTCAATTTCTAGATTTTCTTTTACAGCTTAGAAGTGTCATTTCAATTGATAATTCATTGGAAAAAGAACAAAAAGTTTGGCTTTCCAATCCATATGTCTGCCAGTTAAACGAAAACTGTACATATTTTAGAACAGTGTGTATGTATATATATATATATATAAGATGCAATCTAAATCAGGAAAATGTTGATTAACCCGAAAAAGCTAACAGATGAAAAAAGATTCCCAGTTTTTCAATACTGTCATCGTTTGGAAGAGTCTCATAACACAGGCTTGGGTAGCAAAATAAAAGAAGAAGGAAAAATGAAACTCTAGGCTGACAGTACATGTATCAACAAGTGTGTTTCAATTTCCCCCATAAGAGCATTCCTTTGTGACAGTACTTCGCTTTGTGACTTGTCTCGTTTAGACCCAAAAAACCTTGATGCTTGCTTCCTTTATAGAGTTACAGACAGGACAAGCTTCGAGGAAAGTTTCACAAGACTTGCACGAGCAAAGGTGTCTACATGGTAGAAACACGACGCACGAGCTCCTAGCATTGCAGTGTTTGCAAGCCATCTTATTATTATTATTGCTCTTTTGTTTCATTTCTCCTTCTTGTTGATCTCTGAAAAGTGATTCTGCATCCTCTGGTGCATTGCTGACCCAGACTAGGCTCTCCCTCGCTTGTTCCAGTTTGTTGTTGAGATCCATGATCATTGCTTCCTTTGCTTTAGCAAGGTTTTGCCATGAATGACTCTCCGTTTCCGCTTTTCTTAGTGAGGCTTCGAGCTCCATTGTTTTCTTTGTTGCTCGAGCCAAGTCTTCTTCCTTTTGCCTTATCAAATGCATGGCCTTTGATTCTATACATTTTAGCAGGATGGCCGATTGTCGTTTTCTTTGCTCACGTAAAGCAGATCTTAGCCTCTCATTCTGGATTTTCTCCGTCCATGATAGAATATTAAAAGAAATGGCAAATTTTCAGTTACAAAAAAAAAAACAAGAACCTTGATCAAATAGCCGATAATAAAAAAAATATACGAAAATAATAAAGTTATGATGAATTCTTGCCTGCAATCGAAGAACGCAATCAAGCTCCTGTCTTTGCATCTCCAGTTGAGCATCCAACGATTGTGAAAGAGCCACAGAGACGAAAGCATTAGATGCGGAAGAGGAAGAAGAAGAAGAAGAAACAGCCAAATTGTGAGCGTTTTGTTGCAGATGAAAAGGAAGCGTATATCGAGAAGGGTCTTGAAGAGTGAAATACGAGGAAGGAATTAGAGCAGGTGCAGGATTTACCATCCAATCCTGAACACCGCACATATTTTCAGCATACAAAGGTGCTTGAACAGCCATGGTAAAGCAACAACCCTTTGGCCCTTGTGAATTCACATAAATAGAGGAGTATATTAATAAGAAAAGCAGAAAGGGTAGGTTCAAAGGTTGAAGGCTGAGGCTCCTATATCAGGAGAGATGCATGACCTTCTCTCTCTATCTTTCTTAATTGGCATATAAGCTTTTTGGGCTTTGTTTGTTGCTTAGGTTTTTATGGTTAAACTGAAATAGACCATCATCATCATCATGAAAGAACGAAAGCAAAGAAAGAAACCCGTGGATGGTTATAAGTCGAGTGAGGAAACCGACAAAATCTTTAACATTTTCACTTTTAAAACAGATATATTCATTAATGAATAGGAGATTTTATGGGACATTATTTGTTTGTAAATGACGTATCTAAATAAGGGAAAATAAAGGATACGAGGAGAGAAATGCAAACGACGCCGTACACATGCAGCTTTCTCACATTCACTCATTTGGGACCTTAAAATTGAGTGAGACGTTTTGGAAGGGAGGGAAATCAGAGATTGGGGATATTGTATCTCTGTGGTCGGTTCCAAACGATAAAGATATACGGATTTTGGGTTATAATTTTATAATTTTAAGATTCTAATTTTAATTTAATAAATGCTGGTTATAGTTTATTATTTTCACGTAGATTAAATAGTTTTTATATGTTAAATTAAATAATAAATTAATTTTTATGTTAAGAATTTTATATATTAATAAGAGTTATACGTTACATTATTTAATTATTCTCTTAATTAGGTTAGTTTTTAACAATATAAAAAAATAAATTAATTTATTATTATTTAAAAAAATAAATTAATTTATTATTATTTTCTATCTTACAGAAATTAATATAATTTAAAACTAAAATTTTAAATTTTAAAAATAAAAAATTAAGATTACAAGTTATCCATAATACAAAAGAGATTTTTTAGAAAAAAATAAAATAAAGGTTAATTTTGACCCTTTTGATATGCAATTCATTTCAAATCGCCCTTGGTGCCAAGTGGCCATGTTAAAGCCCCGGGATTAACGGGTATGTGTCCCTGTTTGATATTATAGGCGGAAAACGTCACCTCATGGAGCTGCCACTCTGCTCCGGGCATCAAGATCCATGAAGAGTTTGGTTGCAAGGCAAGGCGTAAACTTGACTTGGTTTTTCAATTCTAATGATAACGCCTATATTAATATGGGGCATCCCGCAGTTTCCATTTCCAACTACAATCGAGTGAGAGAGGTGATAACAGTTGGGGCCAGCGCTCTCCTGCCGTATCCGGTCATCCACATAATGGAACCCACGATCGCACTGCCGTGATAACCCATCTTCAGTCGACTTTTCTTGATATGATTGATGGTAGCCCAAATTTATAAAAATAAAATAAATAAAGTAGCTCAATTGACGATGACAGACAACGTTTTAACAGCGAGAAAGCACGAGTGTTTTCAGTTTTTACCTTCCTTCGCTATGACGCTCTAGTATCTTTAGGTAGCCCAAAAAGGCTGATAAGGTTCATAAGTGCAATAGATAGTTAAATGAGATTGTAGCTTTAAAGGAGGGCAGCTGCAGCAGAAGCCAGAGGGACGATAACAAAACCCTCTTTTTTAGAAAAAAAAATAGAGGTGGAGTACGGATCCATTAATAGTGCACGGCGGTATTTTGGCAATGTTATTATCGAAGTAGTCTAAATACATATAAAGTTTGCTTTGCCCTCTGTCCCTGACCAAAAGTTTCAGGCTAATGAAGAAAGCTAAGCTAGTTCAGCAGTTAACTGAAATTCGTCTTTAATGTGGAAGTTTGCTACTAACATAATTATCATCCTTCTTTTCCATACAATGGCAATGTTAAATTGTAGCACCCCAAACCCGGCTCAGACGTTATGGTCGGATTCGACATGCCACATCGAAGCGTTCAAAACATTTTATATTATTGATCCAGAAAAACTTATTTAGTGTTTTAAAAAATAATTTCATTATAGGTTAAAGTGAATGGAAGCTGTGCACCAGGTAGGAAACCAGAAAAGAGGTGGTGAGTCCATCGGACTGCTTAAGTACCAAGCTCCCTTCGGATCCAATCCTAGACATGCATACCGCCATTGCCACACCTTAACGTCATGGATATTTCTAGGAAACCGATTTGATTAAGTCATTTTTAGGAAAAGTGATTAATTTTGAAAATACTTTCATTGCGGAAGCTTTGCTTGTTGTCGTGTTATTTTGAAATCAATTGTTGTTTTTGAAAACGCGCCCTAAAGCTATCCAATTTCAACAGTTAAAATAAGTAATACCCATCTTAGTAATACATATTAAAACCATCAAAAATAATTAAGCGACCTTATTACATTTAAAAACCCAAAACTTCAAACGTAAATAAAAGGATTTCCAGTTCACCAGAAGAAAATCAAACTTTCAGAACGGGTGGCCACTCCGAATTCCCTCACAGCTCCAAGCCCACTATGGTTGGGGATTTCCTGCGTGGATGAAAATAAAATGGGTGAGTTTGGGGAAACTCAGTGTGTAAGGAAAACCCATTCAAAGCCCAAGTCAGCTCAAGCCTATTGGACCTAAGCCCATTCAGGTAACAGTGGTACTGGGCCAGAGCCCTTTTCCGATTACAATAAACTGGGCCTTAGCCCCTTATTCAGATAACAGTATGGCCCATAGGCCCATTTGGAAATAAATGCAACATCAATAACATATGCAAGCCCATTTGGGATGACTACTCAACCCACCAACCACTACACTCCACCCGTACCAGCCATACACTCCATGTGGGGAATAGCTCAACCCACCCAGCCCAACACTCTACAGTTGTAGCCTTGCTGCTCAGTTAACAGTAAATTGAGGCAAAGCCTCCAGTATGTGGACAAGCCACTTTCAGTACTTCCTCCGTCAATATCCCAATCCCATGCATCAGATAATAACAACATGGCATGCAGTAAATAACAATAGTCAAACATGCATTTAGGTCAATTTAACCCTAGGGGTATTTCAGTAATTTATCTACTAGGAGTAGAACTGTAAATTTTCTACTTTTAAAGGTATTTCAGTAATTTATCTATTTTAGGGTTTTTCATGCATATTCCTACCTTTCACGTACTAACAGAATCACTACCGAGGGTTCTTACCAAATTGGGCCCGTTGGCCCATCATTCCAATTTTGGCCCATTAAGCCCAAAAATATCGAGGGCACAGAAATCATGCACTTTGCAGTCCAAACATTGCAGCTTATCAAAAACATTAATCGATTTACCTCACGAGCATTCGCACACTCGCAAATCTACAAAATACCGGTTTTCGGCATTTTGGCTTTTCGACTTTTTCCGATCTAGACTAAGAAAGAGGGTGTTAGTTACACACCTGTTTACAACGATATGCTGACGAGATCTACACACGAACTGCCTACAATTGGATTACTAACACGTTAATCTCACTATTCAAATACAAACTACGTATTAACCCCTTACAATATTCGGCCAACCACACCTACAGATCATAGTAAGCTTATAAGAAATCAATAAGTAACTTATTAACAAATTTTTGTCAATGTTTACCACATAATCATAATTTCACTGCAAGCTGTCTTCCTGAGCAACAGTCACTAAACTATTTATAACTGGAGCTACGAAACTCCAAATCAAGTGCCGTTAATTTTCCATGAAAATAGACTCATATATCTTCTATCCATAAAATTTTAAGAATTTTTGGTATGGCCAATCAATACCAGATTTTTCTTAAAGTTTCCTGTGTTTCACTGTTTGACTAATCTGACCACTCTTCATTTCAAATCAAATTTCTCATTGTACAAAATTCAAAATATATTCTCGTTTATTTCATTTGAAACTAGACTCATTAAGATTTAATTACATAATTTATTCAGCTTCTAATTCTTCTCCCACAATTTATGGTGATTTTCCAAAGTCACGTTACTGCTGCTCTCCCAAGCAGATTTATTACCAAATCACTCTTTCACACATACCTTGCATGCATGTTTTTTAAACATGTATATCACCAATCAATCATCACATATCTATGATTTTACTTAAGTATAATCTCCATTTCATCATTTTAAAGCACAACATGTTAGCTGATTTTCCCCTTTAACATCTAAGGCACATGCATGCTCATTTGTTTGGCTCAACTTCACCTATCTTCCATTTTTCATCAAAAGAACATGAAAGAACAACCATTTCCTTCATTTTAATTCATGACTAAATGCTCACAACACAACTAAAAACCAAAATATGCTTCAAGAGTTAAGGTAGAATCAAGATGAACTCATGAACCTTAAAATAAGAAGCAAGGTACCAAGAACTTACCTTCAATTTTCCTCCTCCTAATGACCGAATACTCAAGAGCTTTCTCCTCTCCTTTCTCTTCTCTAACTTTCAGCTATGATGAACAAAGATGGACAAAACTTTGTTCTTTTCACCCCTTTTTCTTTTAATTAAACTTCATATTTCATTCATTTAATTCTTTAATACAAAAGACATGAAATTCTTATCATGAAACATTTACCTAACCCATTATCATGAAACATTTACCTAACCCATTATCATGGAACATTTACCTAACCTATTATCATGGAACATTTACCTAACCTATTATCAATTTGTATCAATTTGTACCATAAATTATGGATATCAAGTGTACATTTTGTCTACAACAACATGATGGCTGGCCACTTCATGTAAAATGGAAAGTTTGTCATGCAAATCCTCTTATTTTGCACTCCTATTTATTTGGCCACTTTAATTTAGCCTATAGCATTTTCAAACATTTTCACATAGGTCCTATTTCATAATTTCACTCCCTTTTTCTTATGGAACAAAAATTAACTAAAATTACCGGGTTCTATCTTAAGCTTAGGCCTTCTAGAGGCCCACTAACATAATTAAACCTATGCCAACATTCACAGGATTCCCGAAAATTAGGGCGTTACAACTCTACCCTCCTTAAAGAAATTTCGTCCTCGAAATTTACCTAATCCAAACAGATGAGGGTATTGCTGTTGCATCGTCTCTTCTGGCTCCCAAACTCAGAAGTTTCCCCTTCCTTAACTTGTTGAAAACGAGCGACCAAAGACTCACCGTTCAACTGTTTTTTTCCTTAATCTGATCCACCCAGGTTGGCCTCACTTGCAACTCAGCCAACAGACTTCCATCATCATACAGACTCAGACGAGAAAATATTGCTCTCAGATCAGATACAGCTCTACGACTTAGAGCATCGGCTACCACATTAGCATTGCCTAGGTGATACTCGATCGAACAATCATAATACTTAAGTAACTCAATCCATCTCCTTTGCCTAAGGTTCAGCTCCTTCTGAGTCAACAAATACTTAAGACTCTTATGGTCAGTGTATATAATACACCTTTCTCCGTACAAGTAATGTCTCCAAATCTTAAGTGTAAATATCACTGCTACCAACTCTAAATCATGAGTCGGATAGTTCCCCTCATAAGGCTTAAGCTTTCGTGATGCATATGCAACCACCTTACCCTCTTGCATTAACACGCAGCCCAAACCCACATGTGATGCGTCACTGTACACACTAAAATGCTTCCCAAACTCCAGCTGAATCAACTCAGGTGCTTCATTCAGAACTTTCTTCAACTTCTCAAAAGCTTCCTGCTGCTTCTTAGTCCATATAAACGGTACTCATTTCCTTATGAGTTTTGTCAAAGGTGCTGCCATCACAGAAAAACCTTCTACAAACCTTCTGTAGTATCCTGCCAGTCTTAGGAAACTCCGTATTTCCGACACTGACCTAGGAGGCTTCCATTCCAAAATCGCTTCAATTTTCCGAGGGTCCACTTGAATCCCCTCAGCAGAGACCACATGTTCTAAGAAAGTTACCTCCCTCAACCAAAATTCACACTTGCTGAACTTCACAAAGAGTTCCTTCTCCCTTAATACTTACAACACTATACGGAGATGCTCATCATGTTTCGTTTTAGTTTCAGAATATACCAGGATATCGTCAATAAAGACGACTACGAATTGATCTAAAAATGGTTGGAACACATGATTCATCAGATCCATAAACGCTGCACGTTCGTTAGTCCAAATGGCATAACCAGAAACTCGTAATGACCATACCGAGTCCTAAATGTCGTCTTATGGATATCTACCTCCTTGACCCTTAACTGATGATATCCAGATCGAAGGTCGATCTTGGAGAATACAGAAGCTCCTCTAAGCTGGTCGAACAGATCGTCAATCTTTGGCAGTGGATACTTATTCTTAATCGTCAGTTTGTTCAACTAGCGATAATCAATGCACATCCGCATTACCATCCTTCTTTTTCACGAATAGCACCGGTACTCCCCATAGAGACACGCTTGGCCTAATAAAGTCCCTATCCAACAACTCTTGAATTTGAGCCTTTAACTCCACTAACTCCTTCGGTGCCATCCTATACGGTGCGATGGACACGAGCGCCTTTCCAGGCAACAAATCTATTCCAAACTCAACTTCTCAGTTTGGAGGCAATCTTGGAAGCTCCTCCAGAAAAACATCTTGGAACTCCTTTACGGTCCTAACCTTATCCACTTTCAGTCCCTCCTCTTCCGATTGACTTACAAATGCCAAATAGACCTCATAACCTTTCCGAATCCACTTTTCGGCTCTTAATGCCGACACCATATTGGACAAATAATCCCTTCGCTCACCTATCACCATAACCTCCTCATCCTTTCTGGTCCTTAACACCATTCGTTTAGCAGCACAATCCAGAGTCGCTTTATGCTTAACAAGCCAGTCCATTCCCAAAATGAGATCAAACTCTCCGAACAGTAACTCCATCAGATCTCTAGGGAAAATCTTACCTTGAGTTTCTAAGGGTACATCCCTATACAGTTTGTCTACCCTAACCGAGTGACCCAAAGGACTTAGTACAGATACCCCACTCACAATCTCCTCAGAGCAATCCAAGTCGTCCATAATCCGTTCTGTGGCCTCCAACCAATATTCCGCCACATTTGGGGCTATACCAGACACGCCCCTAAAGATCTCCACTCCGTTAGCCCGAAGTCATTCAGAAATAGATCCCCGAACTTCATTGCCCGTACTTACCCCGGCAACCCTTTCCAGAACACGAAGCATTGCCTGTGACAGGGCATCATCCCCGGTACCGCGGTCATGAGACTCTACCTCTGTTGCCGGTGGTACCAGTGCATCCACCGCCGGCATATATCCTGAAGACGAAGATCTCGCTCGAGCACTTCCTCGACTCCGTCCATGGCCTCTTGTACTCATATCGTATTATTTTGATTATGAATTTTTATGCATCAATTAATATTCCAGTGTTTATTATAGATGGCTTATGAATCAGACAGTAGTTCAGAGTTTGTTTTCGCAGAATCGAAGTCTAGCTACAGTTTCAGTCTCTTATCAGATTTTTCTATGGTTTCAGTATCATCCTATTTAGAGATCCTAATAGGGTTTTAGTACAGACAGATAATTCAGGAAAATATTCAGAAAAATTTAGAATACTTACAGACTTGAGCCGGAGATTCGGAATGCCACCTTCTAAAGATCTAAATTCTGAAAATCGAGTTTTTCGCATTCTTTATAAAATTTTCACTTTCAAAAATCTTTGTTTTTGTAAACCCATTCCACAGCCGAGTTGTTGCAACCTAGGCTCTGATACCACTAAATGTAACACCCCAAACTCGGCTCAGACGTTATGGTCGGATCCGACATGCCACATCGAAACGTTCAAAACATTTTATATTGTTGATCCAGAAAAACTTACTTAGTGTTTTAAAAGATAATTTCATTATAGGTTAAAGTGAATGGAAGCTGTGCACCAGGTAGGAAACCGGAAAAGAGGTGGTGAGTCCATCGGACTGCTTAAGTACCAAGCTCCCTTCGGATCCAATCCTAGACATGCATACTGCCATTGCCACACCTTAACATCATGGATATTTCTAGGAAACCGATTTGATTAAGTTATTTTTAGGAAAAGTGATTAATTTTGGAAAATACTTTCATTGCGGAAGCTTTGTTTGTTGTCGTGTTATTTTGAAATCAATTGTTGTTTTTGAAAACGCGCCCTAAAGCTATCCAATTTCAACAGTTAAAATAAGTAACACCCATCTTAGTAATACATATTAAAACCATCAAAAATAATTAAGCGGCCTTATTACATTTAAAAACCCAAAACTTCAAACGTAAATAAAAGGATGTCCAGTTCACCAGAAGAAGATCAAACTTTCAGAACGGGTGGCCACTCCGAATTCCCTCACAGCTCCAAGCCCACTATAGTTGGGGATTTCCTGCGTGGATGAAAATAAAAGGGGTGAGTTTGGGGAAACTCAGTGTGTAAGGAAAACCCATTCAAAGCCCAAGTCAGCTCAAGCCTATTGGGCCTAAGCCCATTCAGGTAACAGTGGTACTGGGCCAGAGCCTTTTTCAGATTACAATAAACTGGGCCTTAGCCCCTTATTCAGATAACAGTATGGCTCATAGGCCCATTTGGAAATACATGCAACATCAATAACATATGCAAGCCCATTTGGGGAGACTACGCAACCCACCAACCACTACACTCCACCCGTACCAGCCATACACTCCATGTGGGGAATAGCTCAACCCACCCAGCCCAACACTCCACAGTTGCAGCCTTGCTGCTCAGTTAACAGTAAATTGAGGCAAAGCCTCCAGTATGTGGACAAGCCACTTTCAGTACTTCCTCCGTCAATATCTCAATCCCATGCATCAGATAATAACAACATGGCATGCAGTAAATAACAATAGTCAAACATGCATTTAGGTCAATTTAACCCTAGGGGTATTTCGGTAATTTATCTACTAGGGGTAGAACTGTAAATTTTCCACTTTTAAAGGTATTTCAGTAATTTATCTATTTTAGGGTTTTTCATGCATATTCCTACCTTTCACGTACTAACAGAATTACTACCGAGGGTTCTTACCGAATTGGGCCCGTTAGCCCATCATTCCAATTTTGGCCCATTAAGCCCAAAAATATCGAGGGCACAGAAATCATGCACTTTGCAGTCCAAACATTGCAACTTACCAAAAACATTAATCGATTTATCTCACGAGCATTCGCACACTCGCAAATCTACAAAATACCAGTTTTCGGCATTTTGGCTTTTCGACTTTTGCCGATGTAGACTAAGAAAGAGGGTGTTAGTTACACACCTGTTTGCAACGATATGCTGACGAGATCCACACACGAACTACCTACAATTGGATTACTAACACGTTAATCTAACTATTCAAATACAAACTACGTATTAACCCCTTACAATATTCAGCCAACCACACCTACAGATCATAGTAAGCTTATAAGAAATCAATAAGCAACTCATTAACAAATTTTTGTCAATGTTTACCACATAATCATAATTTCACTGCAAGTTGTCTTCTTGAGCAACAGTCACTAAATTATTTATAACTGGAGCTACGAAACTCCAAATCAAGTGCCGTTAATTTTCCATGAAAGTAGACTCATATATCTTCTATCCATAAAATTTTCATAATTTTTGGTATGGCCAATCAATACCAGATTTTTCTTAAAATTTCCCGTGTTTCACTGTTTGACTAATCTGACCACTCTTCATTTCAAATCAAATTTCTCATTGTACAAAATTCAAAATATATTCTCGTTTATTTCATTTGAAACTAGACTCATTAAGATTTAATTACATAATTTATTCAGCTTCTAATTCTTCTCCCACAATTTATGGTGATTTTCCAAAGTCACGTTACTGCTGCTCTCCCAAGCAGATTTATTACCAAATCACTTTCACACATACCTTGCATGCATGTTTTTTAAACATGTATATAACCAATCAATCATCACATATCTATGATTTTACTTAAGTATAATCTCCATTTCATCATTTTAAAGCACAACATGTTAGCTGATTTTTCCCTTTAACATCTAAGGCACATGCATGCTCATTTGTTTGGCTCAACTTCACCTATCTTCCATTTTTCATCAAAAGAACATGAAAGAATAACCATTTCCTTCATTTTAATTCATTACTAAATGCTCACAACACAACTAAAAACCAAAATATGCTTCAAGAGTTAAGGTAGAATCAAGATGAACTCATGAACCTCAAAATAAGAAGCAAGGTACCAAGAACTTACCTTCAATTTTCCTCCTCCTAATGACCGAATACTCAAGAGCTTTCTCCTCTCCTTTCTCTTCTCTAACTTTCAGCTATGATGAACAAAGATGGACAAAACTTTGTTCTTTTCACCCCTTTTTCTTTTAATAAAACTTCATATTTCATCCATTTAATTCTTTAATACAAAAGACATGAAATTCTTATCATGAAACATTTACTTAAATGACCGAATACTCAAGAGCTTTCTCCTCTCCTTTCTCTTCTCTAACTTTCAGCTATGATGAACAAAGATGGACAAAACTTTGTTCTTTTCACCCCTTTTTCTTTTAATAAAACTTCATATTTCATCCATTTAATTCTTTAATACAAAAGACATGAAATTCTTATCATGAAACATTTACTTAACCCATTATCATGAAACATTTACCTAACCCATTATCATGAAACATTTACCTAACCTATTATCATGGAACATTTACCTAACCTATTATCAATTTGTATCAATTTGTACCATAAATTATGGATATCAGATGTACATTTTGTCTACAACAACATGATGGCTGGCCACTTCATGTAAAATGGGAGGCTTGTCATGCAAATCCTCCTATTTTGCACTCCTATTTATTTGGCCACTTCAATTTAGCCTATAGCATTTTCAAACATTTTCACATAGGTCATATTTCATAATTTCACTCCCTTTTTCTTATGGAACAAAAATCTTAAGCTTGGGCCTTCTAGAGGCCCACTAACATAATTTAACCTATGCCAACATTCACAAGATTCCCGAAAATTGGGGCGTTACATAAATTACAGATCAACATGCTCAGTGGTAGCTCTACTTAATCAAAATTTCAATTTTAATCTCAGTACTTTAAATTTTAAAACATTGATTCCCTATATTTATTTTAATTTAACAATCTTGGTGCCAATGAATAGCCCCTATTCATTTTTGTTGTTACTCATACTAATGTGTCAATTATTGTTACTCATACTAATGTGTCAATTATGAAAATGATATAATAATCTCTCTTTTTTTCGCTTAAAGTTAATAGTTTTTTTTTTCAAATTTCCTCAACTAAATTACTCAAAAATTTTCTAAAAATATTTTTTTTCTTATTGTAACTAAAAAAACCTTTATTTTTTTTAAGAATTAAAAAAACTATTTTGAAAAATATAAAAAATACATGAAGTTCCAATTTTTTAAAATATGTTATCCACTTTGTATAATCCCGATCCTGCCCGGGCCTCACAAACCCAATAAGCCCAATTCATCCTAGCCCAGAACCTCAACAAAAAAACCTAGCCTCTCTTCACCTTAGGTCTTCAACCACCCTCTGCCGCCGTTCCTCTGACACCACCAACTCCTCTGCCACCGCCGTTGACCCCTAGGCCTGCAAAACAAAAACAAGAAGAAAGCAGAGAAGCAGGAAGCAAAAAAAATAATAGAAAACTAAATATTGTATTTGGCTATAAAAAGAGCCTCAAACAAACAATGTTTTTTTGGACACTGATATTGAAATACAACAAAAAAAACCGGTGATAAAAAAGAAAAAAGGTGATTTCTAACGTCTGATTTTTCTCTCATCTCAAATCTGTTTCGTTTTCTTCTTTGTTTGCATGCGTTTCCAGTATAATAAAAACAAAAAACAAAAGACTTATCATTAAGAGTTTGTCTTCGAAATCCTCATCTTCTTTGTCTAAATCGAAGTTTAAGAGGGGATTTCGGGGTTGAAATCGGCATACATGGCCCCAATCAGCCTAGAACGGGCTTTGCTCATCACCAATTATCGGTTACGGTAGCGTGTGGTGGCTGGGTAAAGGGTTCATGCTTCAGCCGAATAAATAAGGGGGGAGAGATTTCAGTTTCTGTTTTTTCTTATTTTTTTTTTTGATTTGTTTAGAGTGGCTGAATGATAGTTTTAGGTTTTTTTAATTTGGTTTTGTAAGGAGAATGAAACGGTGGCGTTTAGGGGTAGGGTGATCTGCTTCAAGTGGGAAATTTGCAACATTAACCCCTCCCTTTCGCGCTACATTTTAGCTGACCCCTATTAGCATCTTATTTATTTTTTAATTTCCCCTAAAAGTTTGTGTGTTATTTCATCTCAGCTCACTCCTAAGTGTTGCGTTTTAAGGTCTGGAGTATTTCCAGCTTTAATCCTTGAGCATTTGCGCGTGTTTTGTACTGATCCTTATTTTAATTCCATCCGTTTATTTTATTTGTAAATTGTCCCCTTCATTTTAGATTTATTTTTATTAAGTTTCCCATTTATATAATGCATTGTTTTAAGGGTATTCACTTAATAATTTTTTTAAGAAAAAAACTACTTTAATAATTTTTATTGCTTGGAAATTTTGCATTATATTATTTTAGCATTACGTAAAATATTTTGTTTACATATTTCTATATGCTTGTGTACACAGTGTAATTTAGTTGAGTTTTCTATTTAGAAATATTAATATATTAAGATAAATCTAGGTATATTTGTTAATCTATTTTAATTATTTCACTTTGTTTTCATCTGCATAATTATTTTGCATAATTATTTTGAAGTTCGTTTTATCATGTTATTTTAATATTTTTGTATAATGTCTCATCTAATATTTTGTGTATATTTGTACATATATTATTTTAATGACTAAATTGTTATTTTAAAATTTATTTTGTGCTTATAAAATTATTGTTTTGAAATTTTTTATATTACATTATTTTAATATATTACATAGTATCTCATTCAAATACTTTTGTATATATTTGTGCGTATATAACAAAACTAATTTAATCTCGTATGCATTTTCCCTTTATTCTAAATTTATTTACATATATATAATTTGTAAATTTAATATGTTCTTAAAATTATTATATATGCTTTTATTATCTTTGCACATTTTTTAATTTTCCTTTATTATATATAAGTTGTCAATTTTAAACCGATATCCTTTAACATTTCGTATATCATTCGATTTAAATATTCATTCTATAACATATATTTTAATGGTCACATGTATTCTTTTATTTTGTTTCTGTAAAAAGTGTCTAGTTTAACAATTCATATAATATATATTATATATTCATCCTTTTAAATTTATCTTATACACATATATTTTTCTTTAACTTTCATTTTGTTTTGCATTTTTGCATTTGAATATGTTGTATTAGGTTATATATATTATTGTGGTATATTATTTTCATTTTGTATTGCCATCATATTGATTATTCTTCATCCATGATTAGGAAATTGATAATATTTTTTAGAATTGGTGGAATTTGATTGTTATCTTGTTAGTTGATTAAACGAATTATCTTATCTCCATTCATCCATCATAGTATCTCGTACATGTACATTATCTTGTGTTTTTATTTCCTTTCGGATTAACAAATATCACTCTATAATTTCTAACTCTTTAGAATTAATTATTCCATTTTATTTTAAGACAAATTAGTGCATTTCAAGTTGGTTTTATAATTATTTATTTAAAAAATTCCTTAAAACTAAGGCAATATTCAATGTTTGGCAATTCGGAGAATCGTGCCCTACCGTGCTGGGTTGCAATTTCCTGTTTGTTCGAAACGAATGAATATTCCTTCGGAATTTCACCCATGTCTTTAAAAATTTTCTTTAGAACAAAGAAAATGTTCGATGCTTGGCAATTCGGAGAATTGTGCCCTATCGTGCTGGGTTGCAATTTTTCGTTTGTTCAAAGTAATCGAACGTCCCTTTTGAATTTTACACATATTTTTTCAATCCTAAAGCAAAGCAATGTTCAACGTTTAGAAGTTCGAAGAATCGTGCCCTACCGTGCTGGGTTTCGATTTTTTGTTGGACTAAATAATTGGACATCCTTTTGCAATTTTCAGGGTATAAATTTTTGGAAACCAAGATTTATCGCGTTCTCAAGGGAATAAAGTGTTATGTCCTATCGTGTTGGATATGATGCTGCATTCCTTTGAAACAAGAAAATTTTGACGGCCAACTTGAGCTATTCAAATTTTTAAAAGAATCATTTTTTTCAAAAATAGTTTCAAATCTCATACATAAGGACAGTACTTAATCAATTTGGTACCAATTTTGGGCGTAGTGAGGGTGCTAATCCTTCCTCATACGTAATCGGCTCCCGAACCTATTTTCTCATATTTACGTAGGCCAAAATCGGTTTTAATAAAACAAAGTGTTTTATTAGGTGACCCAATCACACCCAAATAAAAGATTGGTAGCGACTCCATGTTTTGTTTTCAAAAAGTCTATCCCCGTTTTTTTAAAAAAAAGTCTCCCAATTTTGAGCCATCCGTTTATTCTAATTTAAATTGGATTTGAATATGTATTTTTTATCCAGTTCGTTCAATTTTATATATAAATTTTTTATTTAAATTTAATTATAAGGTATATAAAAAATTCTATAAAAATATTTTTAATAATGATATAAACTTTGAATTAGTTCAAAATTTAAATACATTATATATATTTGTTCAAAATACTAAAATTAAGCCTAAAAAATAATAAATTAATTTTACTTTCAAATTAAAGTTTTCTAAACTGACTAAATTTTATTTAATTTGACTAGATTTTAAAAATTTTGACCAACCGTTAACTAAATGAAATTAAAATAATTCAAATGAAAAGAGTAAGGGAAACTAAACTTATTTTCTTAACTTGTATGAAACAATAGTTAAAATTCTTGTTAAACACTCATTTGGCATGGATCCAAATCCTGTTACTCCATCTCCACCTTTATATTACATAAAAAATTACTTATATTAAGTGCTCGTTGAATAAATTTGATTCAATCTTTGAACTATTTGTGTCAGTGTAACACCCCAAAAATATATAAGATAAGAAGTAATAATTAACCAAGAAATGAGTCTTAATTTTAATGGTTAAAAGCTTAGTATATTCCCTAGAAATCCTACGTTGAACCCCCTTCCTCTCCCATTTCTTTGTTTCAAGTCATGCCAAACATGTAACACCCCTCGCCCGCATCCGACGCCTGGACGGGGTTCGAGGTGCTACCTGACTTTTACTAACACTTCCGTACTAAACAGGGTCATGAAATCTCAAATAATTAAAAACTTTTCTTTTCACATGCAATCTGTCCTTTATGCGAGCTTATGAGGCCCAATACATGCATTCGGGGTGGTTCGGGACCCAACCGAGAACTCATGAAAAACTTAGGAAATCTCTTGTATCAAGGCTCCACACGCCCGTGTAGGTATAGAACACACGCCCGAGTGCTAAGGACACGCCCGTGTCCCGAACCCATGTCCAAAACCTGGACCAATACAAGGCTATTTTCCAAGCCATTTTGTCACACTCACAACACATGCACGCATACTTATACAATAGCATACAACATGGCAAAATTAGGCACTTAAACCTTCCTAACATGACATGACCATGGTAATTTCACATGCAACCATTATAATAAGTTTTTCTTTCATCTTTACCATATTAATGCTATAGCTATCAACATGTCATCAAACCTCATGTCCATCACAAAGCATGCATAATCATATCCACAAACCATTCATGAAGCATTATTAACTATTTACCAATCACTTAATCCTGCATTAGTTATTAGCTCATCAATGAATCTCAATTCAATCTTTAGGCATACATGTTGTAAGCCACATCACAAGAGATAATAACATACATGCATAAGAATAATCATATGGGCCCATAACGATATTAGCTGACATAGGCCAATTTACATGACTAATACTACCTTAATAACAAGCCAATGCCTTTGGCTAAATCATAATATTACATACTCACATTAAAACCCTATACACGCCATAGACTAGAATCACTTGAGTTTACTTATGCCGATAGCGTTAACTCGACAGTGTGATAATATCTCTGACGGCCTCCAACCCGAGCTAACCTGGAAACTCTAGAAAACATGGGAAAGAAGAGGGGGTAAGCTTTCGCTTAGTAAGTTCATATGAAAACAATAAGCAACTCATTAACTTGTTTTATCAATGTTTACAACATATTCTCAAGTTCACTACAAGCTGTCTTTCTGAGCAATGGTCACTAAATTATTTATATCTGGAGCTACGAAACTCCGAATTAAGTTCCGTTAATTTTCCCTGAAACTAGACTTATTTTCCTTTCTTCCATAAAATTTCCATAATTTTTGGTTAAGCCAAATAGTACAATTTATTCCTCAAAGTTACCCCTGATTCACTGTCTGACAGTTCCGACCCTTCTGTACTAAAGTTTGATTATCTCATAGTACAAGACTCAAATAATGTTCTCGTCTATTTATCTTGAAACTAGACTCATATGTATACTTAATAATTTTTTCTAGAATTTTTGGTTAGGCCAATTAGTACAGTTTATTAGTTAAATTCTCCCCTGTTTCAGGGTATGACCACTCTGACCCTTGTGCACTACAAACTGAATTTCTCCCTGTAAAAAATTCCAACGACCATGCCGTTTATTTCACCTAAAAATAGACTCAATAAGGAATCCATACATGTAAGGTATGACTCTTAATAATTTTTTTACAATTTTTGGTGAATTTCTAAAGTCAGAATAGGGGATCTCGAATTCATTTAGACCCTGTTTCACAAGAATTCAAATATCACACAATATGGAATTCTTTTTCTTCCCCTGTTTATTTCATGTGAAAATAGACTCATTAAGCTTTAATCCCATATTTTATTCTGCCTCTAACTCATTTTCCACTATTTTTAGTGTATTTTCAAAGTTACATTACTGCAGTAACTCAAATCTGTCAAGGCTAAATTACTCATTCATGATCATTGTTCACAAAATTAATACAACATCGTTTGTATAATCATCACCGAGACATTCATATCACATTTTCATTTACCATCTTACCATATTGTTGTTATGTCGAGTTTTCAACCTGAGGGTTAAGTACATACCCGTTCAAAGTATCCATTTCACAATATTTACCAATACATCCCTTTCATCTCGAGTATTCCTCCATTTGAGTAGAATTTTACCCGTAGAACACATCGGAATATAATTCGGATATATGGAAAGTTGGCACATAAGTGCCACATATGTAGCCAAGCTACCATGTAACCCGCCCATAAGTGAACTCGGACTCAACTCAACGAGCTCGGGCGTTCGCATCCATAAGTGAACTCGGACTCAACTCAACGAGCTCGGATGCCTAGTTACATCTCACGAACTCGGAATCAACTCAACGAGTTCGAACATTCGCATCCATAAGTGAACTCGGACTCAACTCAACGAGTTCGGATGCTCAACCATCCTAGTGACATGTCACTTGTATCCTAATCTATTCCTAAGGTTCAAACGGGATTTTCCTCGAACACATATCCTTGCCATCTTCCGTAAAATACCGAAACCAATACTCGGTAGCACTTTATATTTAACAGATAATACACATAACTTGCATTTTATTCGAAAATAACCACAAAGCATATATTTCATGATAAAAATCATCATATCATATATTTAACATCAATAACTTAAAAATAACAATTATGCTACATTATTTACACATGAACTTACCTCGATACCACAAAGGTGAAAAAAAAAGACGTAATTATCCCTTAATTGATTTCTTTCCGTTCTAGGTCCAAATCTCGATTTTCATCATCTAAAATATCACATTCAACTTATTAAAACAATGTACTGATCAAATTAGTCCATTGACACACTTGGGCAATTTTTTACAATTTTGCCCCTATATTTTGCCAAAATTACCAAATTACCCCTAGGCTCGTAAAATAATTTTTATCACATTTCTTTACTCTTTGAGTCTAGATGAACCATTTTCATAACTATAGCAACTCATAATTTCAACTATTTCACACATTTACAACTCATTTTACAACTTAGCAATCTAGCCCTTTTTAAGGTGTTTTCATGCAATTTCTTTCACAAAAGTTGTTTATTAGACAACTAGGACTCATAATATACCATAAAAACACAGCAAATAACACATTTACTCTCATGGAAAAACCCCAGACTCTTCATCATTTTGCAAAATAGTCCCCTCTTATGAAAGCTCATGCTTTAGGGGTTCCAAAAATGTAAAAATCATCAAGCAAAGACATTAAAATCACTTAAAAGCAAGGGAAATATGTTGCTGAAATTTTCCAGCTTCAAAGCCCTTTCTTTGCTGCATATTTCGGTGAAGGAGAAGAGAAAAATGATAGCTTTTTCTTTTTGATTTGTTAATAATAAAACTAGTCAAAATTGGTGACCAAATTTCACCTAATTTTGACTTTTCAACAATTTTGTCTCCCATGGCCGGCCATCACACTTTCAATGGCTTAATTTCACTTTAAATACCCCCAATTTAAGATACAAGGCAATTTAACACCTTTAGGTATTAAAACACAACTTTTACCTTTTACGCGATTTAGTCCTTTTTCGAAATTGGACTAGAAATTGCTAAAATTAACTTACCAAAATTTACATGCACTTATAACATTATATTATAACACATAAAATAATACTAAAATAATTTTCTCTAGCCTCAAAATAGTGGTCCCGAAACCACTGTTTCGACTAGGCCAAAATCGGGCTGTTACAAAACATCTCCCTATTTCCATTTTCCTTAATTTTGGCAAGATGGGCTAATTAGCTAAACAATCCCTCAAATTCAAAAAAATCTATGTATTTAATCTCTTATTCAAATCAAATTAGAACTCTAGTCTCTTTACTAATTGAACTAAAACGTTACTTTCTTTTTCTTTCCCTATTTCCCCCCTCATTTTCTTTTTCATCCTCTCTTTTACAAATATTTTTCCTCTCATTGCTGAAATTTTATTTTGATCCCAAATCCTAAATCAATCTCCGTTCAACCATTCTTTTTATCGGTGTAGCATAACGCCAATAAATATTGTCTCTAACGTTGCCAAGAATCGGTAAGAACATTTCCATTCTGACATTTAGATCTCAAACTACTTGTCAAATTTTTGTTCTTGTTGATTTCAAGATTGATTAAACGATCTTTTACCAATCTTGCTAATATTTCCTAAAATATTGACTTTTCTTGAAACCCATTATTAATTCTTTCATATTTATTGGTTGAAAGACTCGTTGCAAGTATCCCGGACTAGACTTGGATGTAAGGGTCATCGTTCAAGACCCTGGTGACATGTGTTTGTTCGTTTACGAGTAAATCAGGGTAAAATCGAGCCTAGAATAGGGTCACATGACCAGCCAACTAGGCGTGTGGGCCACACACCCTGCTCACATGGTCATGTCCGCCCTGAAACCCTAGGAGTTCGAATCGCACACAGCCTGAACCTCCGATCCACACGGTCTTGTCTCCCTTGTAGGTTGATTTTATGAATGCCACACAGCCTAAACACACGGTTTGGTCACACAACTGTGTGTCCTCTACAACTCAGAATTTATAATTTTGACCCAGAATTTTTATGATTTGTTCAAATTAGTCCTTGACTAAAACTCAAACTATTTTAATGTTTAATTTTGTGCAATTAAGTCCCTAATAATATGAAACCTTGCTTGATTAATCTGATATCATATGTACATATATATTTGCATGATTTATGAATAGTAGGTATGATTAATGTAACTATACATTTGCGATCGTATGAACGACATGCCCTATATTACTGTTGATCCGAATACATGAAAAAATGATTTTTGTTATTGATTTGCCACCTGTTAGTACATTAATTACTAGCATACTTGATATGTATTAAACATGTCACTGTGCATTGCCTGGGATGGGACGATGTGATTGGAGGAAGTTTGGCAGTATATCTACACTTATCTATTTTGATGTGTATCTACAGCCAAAGGCAAATTCCATATGCAAGTACTGCTGTGTATCCACAACCAAAGGAACTTTTTAAATATGGGTTTATGCTGTGAAATCTATAGTCAAAAGCAAGTTTCATCTACAGGACTTTTTGCTGTGAACCTACAACAAAAAACAGATTTCATCTGCGAGGACTTGTTGTGTGTCCACAGCCAAAATGGCAGTTATTATTTGCTAACCAGTAGTGGTTTATCCACATCCTGGTGTGTTGGAGAAGGGAGTTCAGGGGAACTCCCGTTGTGATGTGTAGTGGTGGGGTAGGATCTATTCTATTAAAAATCGAAACTGTATGACAATCTTCAAAATCATGTGCATACAAGTTTGGAAATTATGTTATGATATAATTATGCATGGAAATATATATGTATTGTGGGAAATTTTGAAATTGGTTATTTTGATAATTGCTACAGTGAGTTCTCATATATATTAATGATGGTTGCATTGAAAAACTAATACTTTGAATTGTTGTCTAATTATGATTATATTATGCGATATTATTTAATATGTTTTACCTACTGTTTACACTAATTTTCTTATGCATGGACTTATACTGAGCATCATAGCTCGCTCCTTAAATTTTTATCTTTATAGATAACCTACCAAGTTAGGACACGGATGAGGCATCTGGAGGGTCCAGCTCAATCTATTTTATTTTCAATTTATTAAAGCTTATTCTTTTGATTTTTTATTATTCGAGGATTGTAGTATTTTATTTTGAATTGTGGCATGGGAGTCAAGTTTTAGGTTTGTTTTATTTTGCATGACATTTAATTTAAGTCTTAAATCTTTCGAATTATGATTGTTAATTAATTATGCATGAACCCCATTTTTTTATTAAAAACAAATAATTATCACTTTCCCGATTTTTATTAAAAAAAATATTTATCACTTTTCTGCTGTCAAAGTGTAATTAAGATTTCAAGTAATAAATAATTTGGAAATTAACTAAGTTTTGAGCTAAATCAAACAAATATTACTATTTTCAAAACTCTGAAAATCTTGTTAGACCATCTCGATGACTGATGTAATCTTCCGAATCTGAGTCTAACGTCTAGTTCGAGTTAAAGAAGTTACAATCAGTCTAGTCCTTTATGGCCATAAAAACCCTCTTTTTTTTTATTCTTTAAAGCAATAATAAAATTTTGGGGGTCAAATGGATGGAGCTCCCTCACCATTCTTAGAAGATGAGTTACCATCTCGGCAAAATTCAAAAGTAATTGAATCTTGAATTCTTTTTATGTATTGTATTTTGTATACAAATTATATAGTATATTTAAATTTAATTCGAATCAATTTAAAAGTTTTTATTATCATTTAAAAGTATTTTTACACTAAAATTTTATATATTTTATAATAAATTTTAAATAAAAAAATTTTGGTATCTAATTAATTTGAATAAATTTTTAAAAAAATATTTATTCATATTCACGGTTTAATACAAACTAAAAAAATAGCTTTGGAGAAACCTTATTAGATTAAATAATATATTTTTAGAAATTTTGTTTTTTTTAATGTTCTTCATATTTTTTTATTTTTTAAAATGAATTATTTAAATTCTTATTTTCTTTTTTTGAATTTTAAAGAGTTTTATTTTCATAATTTTATGAAATTCTAAAATATGAGTTTTTTTAAATAGGATTTTTATTGAAAATACGAAAGACTAATTTATAATTTTTTTTTCTATGTACTTTTAAAAAGTAAGGACCAAATTGACAGGAATTATAAATATTAAAGACTAAAAAGATATAGGAATTAGGATAAAAATATTTTAAAACTTTTAATTCTTTTTTAGAATTTTTGTATACTTTTAACAAGTAAGGATCAAATTAGGGGAAAAAAAGAGAGTAAACATTAAGAGCTAAAAAGTACACAATTAACGGCAAAAATGGTTGGCATTATTGATTGGACCAAACTAAATATCTTAAAATTAAAGTATGGAAACTAAATTTAAAATTTGATTAAATTCATGAAACTCTAAATATTCCTTGAATATTTGAATTTATCAAATTAAAAATTTTAAAATTAAATAATGAGGGGTTTTTTCAAGGTAGTAAATAATAAGTTTTGAATATTGGATTGTAATACTCATATTTTGTACTAATGAAACCAAACCAAAATGAGACAGACAAAATATCCAAATCATTCCCAACTTAATGATATGCTATAACCAGACACTTTAATGTTAAATCTAAAAATCATCCAAATGAATTTGATAATCTCAGCTATTAGTTACTAAATATGTTGCATGCTTTAGCTCATTCATAAAATAGTTACCAAATATGTTATATTATGATGTTGAGCCAAGGTAAGAAGACAAGATTAGGAGGGCTCATCTATATTCGTGTGTTGTGGGAGAAAAAAGGAATTGACACAATGAGGCGCGGAGAAGGATCCTAGAAAAATAAATATTAATAATTTTATTTAAATATAAACTCTAAATTTAAAACTCGAGAAAAAAATATAATAATAAGGTTTCAAAAAAACGTAATAATTATATTTAAATAATGCTATTAACATTTGTTTATAACAACTAGTGTACATACTCGTGCGATGCACATATTAATTGTATATATTAACTAAATTATATTTAATTATTTGTTATAAATCTTTTTAAATTTTGTAACAGTTCAAATAATAATATTATTACGAAATTAAAACATAACATATTAATTTAACTTTAAAAGAATTATAGTTGATATTATAATCAATTGAATAAAAAGATAATACTATTTTATAAATAAACTTAAATTAATAAGTAAGATTCATTCGTTATAGACCTATTCATAGGGTTGAGCATCCAATCGAATGAAGTGAAAATTTTTTATGCTAATCGATTTGATGAATCTCATTTTATAATCCTAACTTGATTTTAAGTCTTCTTGAATCAATTCGAATGAAATGAGATTTGAGTCTAGTCGAGTCAAATAAATTTATTCGAGTTAAATTTAAAAAGTTAAACCGACCATAAATTTTGTGGACAATATGATTAGATTCCAAATTAAGGAACATAAATATATTATATATATTTGAAAACTCTTTTTAAAAAATATAAATATAATATGTATTTTTTGGAGGGACAAATTTGTACATTTTCAAAACTATCAGGGACCCAAGGGGTATTTACATCATTTTTTTATTCGTTTCATTTGAATTATTCTAGTTATAAAATTAAACTCAACTCAAACTCGAAAAATCGAATTACTTATTCGAGTTAATTCAATAAAAACCAAATAACTTGAATAACTCATTTTGATAAACTCGAAATTCGAAGAAAAAAATTTTGTTTTTTCGAATCAAGGTCTACTCACCCCTGCTTATTCATGGGTTGGGCTACTTGCCTAAGCTCGAAGGTCTACCCAAAATTTGGAATGATTTGGGCAAAAATATTAAGCTCAAAACATGGATTTGAACAAAAAAAATTTAAGCCTATTTTAAAAATAGATTTTATGGTTAAAAGACAACATTAATAAAAATAAATTTAAACTAGTTTTTAAAATTAAAATTACATTAATTATTGTCAATTGAATCTTAGCTCGATTGGCATATGTAACAGCCTAATTTTCAGTGGTGTCGGAAACAGTAATTCGAGGTCACTAAATTCGACATATAAGTTTAAAAATTTAATAAATTAATATTTATGAGTCAAGTGTGATTTTAAAAATATTTTTGAATTAGTGAATTTTGTGATTTAAAAGAATTTATTAGATAAATTGGGTTGAAAACAAGGAAACGAGACCTCCATTTCATAAATCAAGCCGTAAATATTTTTAACGTTTCATTAGAAAATTTTAATGTTTTGATAGTTAATATTTACGGAGTATTAATGAGTTAGTATTAAAGTTTCATTAGAAAATTTTAATGTTTTGATAGTTAATTAATTAAAAAGGATTAAATTGAGAAAAGGTGCAAAACTTGTTAATTAAAGAAATAATGACTAAATAGCTCAAATAAGAAATAAAAGGGATTTAAAGGGAAAATAGCCTAAAATGGATGGGCTAAAACGGTTAAAGTAGAAAAAAACAAAGAAATTGGGTGATTAAGTGGCAAAATGGGAAATATATAAAAATTTAAATAGTTAAAAAAAGGACTTAATAGAAATTTAGACATTTCTTCATTTTTCTTCAGCCAAAAACACCATCAAAGAGTTTATCTAAGCTGGTTTTTCATATTCTTGTTACAAGTAAGTTCAATTTTTGATTATTTCTTGTACATTTTGTGATTTTGACACTTTTACAACTAGGTCCAACTATTGAATTTATTAGTTTTTGATTCTATGAATGATTTTGAAAGTTTCCATAAATGAGTGCTAGAATTTTATGATAAATAAGGATGGATTTGAAGTTCTAATTTTGTTATGTGATGATTTTATTAAGTGATTTCAATAGAAATTAATTTTTAGGACCTAATTGTGAAAAAGTTAAGAATTAGGGTTTAATGCTAAAATTCTGAATATCAAAGGTTGTGTAGTAGTTTAGAATGAAAAAATAAAGTGTTAATTAAGAAAAATTAGTTCAATTGAAGAGTTAATTAATTAGGGACTAAAGTGTAAAAATTGTAAAATTTGGAGTAAAATGTGTAATTTAAAAAGTTGAAGGGTATAAATTGTGAAATGGAATGAGATTGAAATATATGTGCTAATGAAAGAATAATTTTATATTATAGATCAAAAGTCCAAAGAAAATCGAGGAAAAGAGAAATTATTTGAATAGTTCCTCAGCTACAACAAATTTTACAAACTAGTCCAAGTAAGTTCGTATGGTTAAATTTTTAATGTTATTTGTTAAATTGATGAGTGGTATTATATATATTTATTCATTTTTATTATTGAAAATAAAATATTATAGAAATTATGAAAATTGAATTGAAACATTTGAAAAGGATAGAACGCGGGATTGAATACAATCGTTCAGTCATTAAAGGAATTGACGGGAAAATTACACAAGTAAACCGAGATTCAATATTTGTTGTGGACTTCTGTGTTTACTTTTCATTTAGCTCACATGAGCTTCAGTTAACTCATATGGGTTTCAATTAACCCTAATGAGTTTTAGTTCAACTCTTAAGAGTTTCAGTTTAAACCTATTAGGTTTTCATTCAGCTCTTATGAGCTTCTGTTCAACCCTTATGGGTTTCCATTAGCACTTATGTGCTTCTGTTCAGCCCTCAAGTTTCAGTTTACGATGTACTCATATCTGTAAGATGTTCATTAGTCTAAAAAAGGTTGATAATTCAGTAAGTGATATTTGATACTAATGGTTGAAGATTCAATGATAATATTGATTTTGAGATTAGATATGTGAATTCATCAACTGAAATTGTGGTTGGCAGGAAATGTGTAATGAATGATTTACTTAAATGAGTTGTTTTAGTATGTTCGGTAAGATTTATGTTTAAAACCAACGAACTTACTAAGCTTTATTAAGCTTACTTTAGTTGTTCAATGTTCTTTGTAGATTCTCAAGAAGTTCGGAGGATCGGATCAACACATCAGTTCACACTATCCAGATAACTCCGGTAGATTTTCTTTTGAAACTTAAGGTTTATATGGCATGTATAGGGTTAAATTTAAAAGAAGTAAACTTGTAATATGGTTGAGAGCGGTGCAAATACATATATGTATGTTTGTATGCATGTACTTAGTAATAGCCTATAGTAATCAATGAATGGAATTAATGTGATAAGCTTATGCAAATGACTTGTGTGATGATATATTAGGTCTAAAACTTGATTATTGGTTTGTATTGGTTGCTTGATTGGGTTATATTGGTATATGAGAGTGTTGTATGCAAATTGATTGTGAAAAGGGTGAGAAAAATGGCCTTTAAATGGCTTATTTTCGTCCACATGGGTAGAGACACGGGCGTGTGTTTCAGCCGTGTATGAAACATGGCCATGCACATGGGCATGTAGTCTGGCCTTGTGTCCCCTGCATCTTAAAATTTAGAAACATAATGCTCAGAATTGAGCACACGGTCAGAGACACGGACGTGTGTCTCAGCTGTGTGAGGCACACGGCCTAGCACACAGGTGTGTGGCTTTGCCGTGTGAAAATTGTACTAATTTTGGGAAAACAAATTGGCCACACGCCTTAGCACAGAGGCGTGTGGATTGGCCGTGTGACTCAAGTCAAAGAGTTACATGGGATAAGACACGGCCTGAAGCACGGGCATGTCATGGGACCACACGGGCATGTGACCCCTGTACCTAGGAAAAGTTTTGAAATTTGACAAAAAAATTTCTAAGTTTTCGGTTTAGTCTTGATTCAATTCTGATACTCATATTGGACCTCGAGGGTCCATTTAAGGGACGTTATGAATAATCTCGGAAAATGTATAGTATTAAACATGAATTATCTATTAATGATCTGAAAACTCTAGTAATGCTTCGTAACCTTGTTTCGGCGACGGATACGGGTTAGAGGTATTATAGCATGGGCATTATTGCCAATATAGGAGGACGTGGGCTCGAGTGCACTGAAGCGTATTATCCTCCTATTTATGGGTTGGGTAGAGACTATGGGTAGTTTTAGGTATATTATGTCAAAACAAGTAGATATAATTAGAACCAGTAATAACAGAAATAGAATTCACATACATAAAAGAATAATTAATTTTATAAACTTTTTTTTATTTTTGTAATATATATTTTTCATTTATTCATTTTTATTTTCTATAGTTTAAAATTTATTAATATTTTTTTATTTAGTTTTTAGATGGATATCATTAATGACACGTGTCATTGTTTGATATTGTCACATGTCCCGAACTTAACAGTGTTAAAAAAAATACCAAACTAGTTAACGGAAAAAAGAAGTTCAGGTACCAAATTTGGACAAAAAAACTTTTAAGTACCAATTTGAGAGAAGTGAATAAATTAGGTGCCAAATTTATATTTAAGTCTATTATAAATAAATAATTTCAAACTATAAGCCTCTCTTATGAATTTTTTAAAATGAAGAAACTCTATAGAGCTCATAAAATAACGAGTAAATTGGTACTTACTTATAGTGTAAGTATGAATTATGAGTGTGTTCTCTAGTCAATGTGAGATTTAGGACACTTCAATTTCTCTAAAGAAATAAAATGATTTTTTAGAGTTTATTATTACCATATAAATGCAACTAATAGATAATGAAAATTAAAGAAAAAAAGAGAAAAAAATTTGCATTAAAAAAAAAAAGAGATCGCCACTTATCATCATTATATGCTTTTGTACCTTGATATATATATATATATATATGGTTGTATTATCTTTTGTTTTACTCAATGATAATGTATTGTGTTGTTATTCACTTCTAATGCATGAAACTCTTATCCTAACAATACATCCAATATAGTACCAAATTTTTATAATAATGTCTCAAATTTTTGAAGAAGTTATAAGTAAAATTATAAATATAAACAAAATAATACACATAAATAATTACAGCAAGAACCGATAATCGCAAATCCCAATTTGAGTGATAATTAAAATATATTTAGATGTAAAATAGAATAAATTTGAATAGAACACCTACGTACAATTTATAAAAAAATAGCTTTCTGGCCCTGCCATTTAGAAGGAACATAAAAATCTACCTCGCCCTCTAAAACCAAATCTTAGTATTGTTGGTGGCGGCATAGGCCTCCTAGATGGTTGTTAGTTGTGACCTCTTCAATAGTATTCCCCTTTTTTTTTCTTTAATTTTTAGTTTTAATTCACTTTATTTTCTGTGAAATTTATGATAATTATTGTTTTAGTCTATATTATCGTAGTTTTTATTTTTATTCACTCTATTTTCTCTTAAGATTATCATGGTTTTTGTCCACTCTATTTGTAAGGATATCGCTAGATCTATTGGAAACCATTTTCAGAAGACGTTATCATAATAGAGCATTGTGATGATAATCGTAAAATTAGACTTCGAGATGAGGAGGTGGGTAGGCCAACCTAGACTTGGCCTTTTGTGTATTATTGATGCAATGAATCTATTGGAGTTCTTACCACCAGAGTACATCATTAAGTTAATTTGATGACGGTGAAACTAAGATGCAAATTTCAGCAATTTAATAAATGTGATTATCAAATTATCTTTCTCCTATTTTGGGCTTAATTTATATAAATTTATAATATTTTATTGATTACTTATACCATGTACCATGAATTTATTTTTCATGATTCGAAAGACGACAAAAAAAATATAGCTTCCTAAGGCACTTGAGAATTCCACTATAGTGGATGGGATAAAGTATCCATATATTTTACTTAAAAAATAAATTTTAATTAAAAAAATACTGTTTTAAACATTTTATTTCATATGTTCAAATAAATAATTTTTTTAAAACATAAATTTGAGATGGATTCATCGTTATAAAAAAACTGAAAAAAAAAATTGATATGAGTAGGGGCGGAATCTATGATATTTCATTTTTTTATGTTCTCAAGAAATTTAATCCCAAAATCTAATTTAACATAATTACCAAAAAATAAAATAACTATAATCCTTGAGACCCAAATCAGTTTTCTTATCTAAAAAGCCCATTGTTAACGGTGGGGGGCTAAATATTGGGCCAACCCTCTCCCAATAGATTTTTACCCCCACAAAAGGAAGGTATATGCACAGTTTTAAATGGTGTATGGGTCAACATGGAGCGTGGCAATGGTGGCTTCTTTGATGGCGTCATTTGAAGAAAATGATGTTAAACGGAGCACACAAAATGCATTTCGAATCCTGTTTAAACCACACAGGATTGTTGCTCTTCTGGATTTTCTTTTTTTGGGGATAACAGCCATAGCAGCTGACTCTAGTATTCACACAAGAGCTACGGGCATGGCTTCCGAAAATAGGTTACTACAAATTTTACAGTACTACTCACCGGCACTGCTGCTTATCTTATCTGTTTATATTCTATGAACAAGACAAAAAAGACAGGAAAGAATCATGGGCTTATTCTAAACAGACAAACCAATCAGCACACCGTTAACTGTTTTGGATGAACATCAATACCCATACGTCAGTTTTTGATCAAAAGTTTTCTAGAACCCCCCCTCCCCAATAATGTTGTCACCCCCCAACTCTTTGAGAATCCTATACTTCCTCGTAAATATGCTTTGTTTCTTGTCGGTAGGCCGCACAAAGTCATTAAACTACTGAAATTAAGCTTTTCCTTGGGGCCTACTCTGTTTCAATCTTGAAATTTAATCACTTGGAAACCAACTAAACATGCTCTTTTGCCAAGTCAAATGATGGCGAAATTACTTATTCACAAAGCATCTTCCATTTCCTTTGCTATTTTGTAACTTTGTACACAATTTTTTTATAAACAATTATTTCCTCTCAATCAAAATTCAAGACAAAACAAATACAAATGACCCTTTTTATCTTACAGAGATTCAAAACTGAAAATCTTTTCTTTTTTTTTTTTTCTTGTGGCAAAATTTGAATTGAGTATTTACAAAGAACGGTATGGAATTTGAGGAGGGATCCTGAAGCGGACCTGAGAAACAGGGGAACGGACGGCGACGCCGTGCCAGCAAATACCACCCTTGCACATCTCTTGAACGTGTACGGAAGCGGCGTAATCGCGAGAAATCGCGTACGTGGCTTTACGGGAGACGTCCCACGTCAACGTGCCAACCAAGATGAAACCCACCACCGTGCTCGACACTATCAGCACGAAGCCGCCACCGAAGCTCCGCCCACATACTAAACCATACGCCTTTATCCCCGCTATCACTGCCAAGTAGATCATCATCAAATTCCCAATCACCGCATCCGATATCGCCATATCCCCTCCCACCCTCCTTACCCCCACAAACAATTCCCCTCTTCCTCTAATCCTAGCGCTAATTTTACGGTTAGTATATTGTTAAAGAGTTCGCCCTGGGAGTGCTGCTGATAAAGGAATAAAAAATAAAGGAAAAAAAAACAGAAAATAGTGTGGTGGAACTGTGGGAGAAGGGATGATTTAAGTAACAAAAATGAGGAATGTGGATGTTAAAAAAAAATATACGGGTTCAAGTAGATGTTACAAAACGGTATCGTTGAGGTAAAAGCTTATCTTTTGGATGCGAAGGTTTAGGTGGAGGATGATGATCTCTCTTCTTTTTGGGCTTTTTTTATTAAAATAACATAAAAATATTAATTAATTAACAAAATAATTTAAATAAAAAATTATTTAAAAAATGACCTAATTTCTATAATAGTGTCCGTAACATTAAATGGTTAGGGACTCGATGAAGCAATTGTTTTTTTTAGATTAATTGAAAAAAAGAGTTAAATTTATCATCTTTTGAAATTAAATTTAAATAACTTTTAAAATATATAAAAATAATAAAAATAAATCCAAATTATTTTTTAATTATTTTAAAAATAATAAAATTAAAGAATTATATAAAAAATATTTAAATTACTTAAATATATCCATCAATTCTTTTTTCTAAATTTATCTAAATTCAAATATTTTCAGTTTATTCACATAGTAATTTTAATTTCTAAAATTTTATAATTTTATCTTCATTCGGGTTAATGTACTTACCAATAAACGTTCAGTCTTTAGAAGACATTGATTATTGTAAATTCCAAGTCTTTTAGGTTTATTTATTTATTGGCTTAGTCTTCTAAATTCCAAGTCTATCATTTATTGATTGACGTTTGACAAATTAATTTATAGGAAAAGGAAAAAAGAGAGCAGTTGTTGAGCCATTGTAAGTGAATTAAAGCACGTCAAAATTGAGTGGAGAGTGGTGTCAAATCTCAATCCCATCAACTAATCCAAGCTGTTTAAAGTGCCTGTCTTTATATGTAAGTTCTGTAGAGGTGGGTTACAATTTTATATCTTATCTATATTATTTAAAAATATTTTATTTTTTTAATTTTAGAAAATTAATAAAAATATACAATTCGAACTAATTGCATTTATAAAATTTTATTTACCACTTAATTAAAATTTTGTTTTAATTTTTTATACCTTTTATTTCTATGCACACTTTATTACTTTTATTATTTATATATATTAATAATATATTTGATTGATTTGGTATAATAAATAAACTTAATTCCGATCCAAAATTAATAACAACATAATAATAAACAATTTAATCTAATATTTTAAGTTTCAATATCGTACATATTTTATATGTTATTATTATCAATTAATTTCAAGTAACACATTTCATTATCTATTATATAGTTTTTTTAATAAATGTTGGCATGCTTTAATCACTTTACCAAACAAAATAAAATAAGCGTCAAAACAAATAAGCCTCTCTAGCTTCCAAAACAATCAAAATAGCAATATTAAAAATCCATTTTCTTCCCTTACATCCCTATGCATACCAGTCAAGAAAATCGCTTCAACTCTCACCATAGACTCAATGACATGTTCTAATTTGAAACGATTCAACGAAAATGCTATCGTGACTGTTATGTGGTTTTGCACAAATTCCTATCGTCAACCATCATAATCTCTCGAATTGCCACTGGTCCCTCCTCCACCCATCAAACATATCGCTTCCGAATGAAGCCCTCCTTCGCCAACAAGTGAGCCAACCTATTACCTCCCTTTTTTATATGCTAGAATTTGAAGCTTTCAAAACCCATTATAATTTTTTTAGCTTTCCAGATGTAATTACTAACCTCCGATCTGTCTATACCTTGCATTCTGGTCTTTGAAATAATCACAAGTGAGTCTCCTTCAACCTCGACTTTTCACATTTATTTCCCCCTCTAAAAATGCATCCTAAAAAATGAAGCTATCATCTACAAAAATAAAATAAAATTGTGATACTATAGGTCTTAAGCGACTCACTTTCGCTCACTTCGCCAAACCTTCTTGACAAGCTAATTGTAATAGGGCTGATAATCCCTTACTATGAAAAAGAAATAAGAATAGACTCAACAGGTCACCTTGCCCAAGTCCCCTAGAAGGGGGAGATTTGCCCTGTTTGTACACCATTCAAAACCACCGAGTACTTGACAAACTTTACACATCGCATTACCAACTTGACCAATGCCTCACCAAAGCCTATCTTAAGCGCTACCTCCTCAACTAAGTGCCACTCCACTCTATCATATGCCTTCCTTCCTCATATCCAAGCTTCAACGCAAATGATCCTTTCCGTCCGCCCTTTTTCTTCTTGAAAGAATGCAATAATTTGAAAGCCACTATTACATTATCTATAACCAACCTCTCTGGTACAAATGCATTTCGCGCCTCATCAATACAATGCGACATGATCATCTGCAATATATGAAAAATTACCTTGGAAATTATTTAAATAAGACATTACAATGGCTAATCGATCTAAAATGCATCATATTAACAATATTAGGTTAATTTTGAATAAGCACTATATTAGGATAATTGATCTCTGCCAAAGATCCGCCATTATTCAATATATCAAGGCAATACTTACAAACATCTATGCCAACTATATGTCAAAATTTTTGGTAAATAAGAGTTGACATCTTCCCCTAGTGCCTTCGTAGGGTGCATACTACGGACTGTCGCCATTATCTCCTCCCCTTTAAATCTTGATCTCAAGAACTCATTCAAATCATCAGTAACATGAATCAAAATACTTGAAAAGAGTCTCCTATTATCTCCTCTACCTTGTGAAGTGGACAACTTCGAAAAATACTGATAGGCAATTTTTTCAATCCCTTCATCTCCAACCATCATCCGACCATCCCCATCCTCAAGTCGATCAATAGATTTCGCCTTTTTGCATTGAGAAACAAACCTATAAAAATGTATTTTGATCACCATTTTCTCAACCAATTGGCATTTGCCCGTTACTCTCAATACCTCTCTCCCTTATCAATCTCCAAATTTAAGGCTCCATTTGTTTGCCAGTAAAATGTTTTCCGGAAAATGATTTCTGGAAAATGATTTACTTTTCTGAAAATGATTTACTTTTCTAGTGTTTGGATGAATTTGTGTAAAATATTTTCTGTTGTTTAGCAGATTTCTTAAAAATATTTTCCGAAAAAGTTGTTTTTACATATATTAATAAATTTATATTTTAAATTGTTTTTAATAAATTTATACTTTAAATTGTTTTTAATAAATTTATACTTAAATTATTTTTACATATATTGCAATGATTTATTTATAAATAAATAAATCAAATTAAATATATAATAATACTCAATTATTAAGCTATAATATTAATCGTCATAAATTGAAAACAACCAAAGTCTAAATTATTTGTAATTGTGTTATAAAAAAATAAAAACAAGGATTGAATAATTATAAATTAGCTTCCAAAACACATTTAATACTAGAAATTAATAATATTATCCAAATGCATAATTAGTAGCACACTACATAATAACAACAATATTGTTCAAGTGTATAATTAAAATATTGTTCAAGTGTATAATTAAGAGGAAAGGATGAAGCCTGCCTCTAAAACAGATCATGAGGATGGAGCTTTCTCTTTTAGGGATTCTTTAACTGCATTTAACAGTAATGGCATTAACTTCTGGTTAGTAACAATGATGCCTGTGTCCACATCAAGATGCTTTCCCTTAGAAAAATCCAGGGGCTGCCCTGCAGCATCTGTGACCACACCCCCAGCTTCTGCAAATCATGAGTTGCAAACAGGTGAAAGGGCAGAAAAATAAACCAATGTCAGCCAACTACTCCTTAGCACTTTGAAAGAAAGCCAATGATGGAGTGAAATTGGTCCATACCAGTTACAACAATACACCCAGTAGCATGATCCCATATTTTCTCTCGATACCCTTTGTGAGGAAAACGCAGATATATGGCTCCATCTCCTCTGGACAGGGCACCATATTTTGCCTGACTGTCAATTCTAACCGGCAGTGCTTTGACACCAAGTTTCTGTTTACATCTCAACATTTTCAGTGCATTATTCATGTGCTGGTCTATATGTGTCTGTGTGTGTGTAGAGAAAGAGAGAGGGGGAGTACTTGGGCAATCAAACTAGATAAATCATGCATGGAGTGTGCTGCTTCATATGACTCAAAGAATGATGCTTCTTCAGGATTTTCAACAGCACTTACTTGCACCTGAAACCCATAAAATTGTACAAGTTGCAAATACGTACTCAGATTAATAGTAATAAATTATAAAATCATTATAACCTTCACTGCCGAAGAACTATCAAGTGGCTGCATATAAGTTCCACCACCAACTTTAGCAAAGAAAAGGCAGCCAACTTCTTTTACACCAAATTGTAAAGAAATCCATTCATAACATATATCAAAACCAAGACAGACTTGTGGTTTATCTTGCATGAAGTACTGTTTAGGTAGCCCCTTTTTCTTGCTCTCTAATCAATCCTTCTATACTAAATAACAGAAGATTGGAAGCAAATCTAAACATCTCCCTGCAGCAGTCATGGCTGAGTTAAAGACCGAAAATAAAAGTTACCACCTCATGTTGGATAAGGCATATCGTAAACAACAAGCACTTAGTGGACATGAATCATTATTATAGCAGACACCAACTTATTTATGACTAAAATAAAATCACTTATGTTAAATATAAAGTTTCAGAGCTCACCCTTTAGTACCATCTATAGGATCTAAAACCCAATGTCAACCTTGGCAACCACCTTTAGATATGCCATTGTCAATGGCCTTGAGAACGTCTTTTGTAGATAAAGTAACATTGTATGATCCATCACTAGTTAAAGAATCGTTCACAAGTTCTGTAATGTGCTCTACTATTCCTGGGCACCATCTTTGCGAAGATCTTTAGAATCCTAAAGAGAAACCAAACATTATTTAGAAGGAAAGAAGGATTCTATGATGTTAAAAAGAAAGATGGCTGATGGATGCTGCTGAAACTATTATTCACAAGTACAGAGATTCACCTCCTCGGCAACTAATAAGAATTCAGCATGAAGTTCCCGCTGCAGTACAAAACTAACCACTGCCTGGGAGCCTGATGAAAATTTTAGAATATAAAAATGTCAAGGCAACATGTTAGTAATCAGTTTAGGATTCTTTTCTGCCACCCTTTAGTTGAAAGATGACGAGACCAAGAACAACATATATTATTTAAACCAGAAACTTTTAGGGATAAACAATGTAAAAGTAAAAAACAAAAGAGCATTGCATCCAATAGAAACTTTTGCTCAATGGAAGAAGGGAAACATCATTCAACTTTGTAAATTCCCTAGTATAACAAATTGTGAAAAGAAGGAAAAACTAAATTCCTAGTAACATGCTAGCAAGAAGGAAGAAGCAAGTAAATCATCAGGGTAAAAAAAATGGGAACCCATTTCAAATCCAAGATACATATTTCTTAAAGGGGATTAAAAGACTGGTAATGTTGGGTGAAAGAACCAAAGAGGAAGCAGCAGTTTAGAAACAAACCATAATCAGCTACTGTTACAAGAGTTTTATCAGTTTTGGATTGAACATCTGATTGCAGCAAAGCCTTTTGTACATTCTACAATTAAAACAAAAACCCCAAACCCAAATTCAGCTTCTATATATATATACAGCTTGACACGATGAAATATATCACAGACCAAACCAATGATAAAATCATCTGTATATTTTCCTTTTGAAATTACAGAACAATAATGCCTTCATTAATCTAAATTGCAACATTGATGCATATGACATGCCAAACCGAATAAATTGACTAAATAACAGATTTTCCAGCTGTGTGATATTAGTGTCAATAAATCATGGGATGGTTTTCACAATGTAACATTCTTACATCCATTCATTCAATAAAACATGACAGAACATAAGTAAATTTGTTTGCTCCTGACAGAATCTCAATAGAAAACAAAATGAAGCCAATATTGGTCCCTTAAAAAGATCCACAATCTTCAAATAAAACATGGACAAAATCATGAGATAAACAAATGATAAAATGCTCAGTACAAAAATATGCAACTTGTTTAATTTTTCTAATGCGAACAGTGCAGATAAGCTACCACTTTGTTAGCTTACAATTATCCAACATATAATTGATGGTAATTTATATCCATTAAAAGAGAACCTAATAACGAAATGAGCAATGAAACCAACCAAATCCCCAAAAGGAAAATCCCCAAAAAATTGATAACATTATTAACACTGTTCAAATTAGATTAAAAAGGGCATTAAGCTGATAATCATAATTGAAACAAAAAATTATCCTACAATGCAACACTAAAAGGAAAAGCTGAAACTAGGAAAAGAGAAATAGATCAATAAAAGGGGAAAAAAAACACAATGATGACCTGATAAAAGACTTGCCATTGAGATGATTTTCCTCAGGAGAAGGCTTTTTGTCAGTATCAGCGTGAAGCTTTGAAGCATAAAGGCTTTCGTTTCCACCATGCAAGAAGAAAGAACTAGAACGGTGAAGAAAGCTTTGGTTTTGATATTCATAGATGGAAGCACCCACTTGGTTTATGGCAAAGCAGCTGGAATATATTAATACTACAAATGTGAGTTTCTGAAAATACCCATTTCCAATCAGATCATAAGATAAACAAATGAATTTTCTATTGTTGCCCATCAAAAACCATCGTTAATGAAGTATGGAAATTGTCAACGAAAAGCCTAATAGAAGAAGTAGGAGGAAAGTACCTGGATGGAGAAAAAGGAAGATGGAGAACTGCGCAAGGGGGAAAGACTAGTGAGAATTGGAAAATGTCTTAGGGAAAAAAAATCTGTAAGACATTTTCCCTAAAAGCATAGGCATTTTACCCGAGATTTTGAAAACATTTTCCCCATGTAAAATGTTTTCAGTCAAACAAACACCAGAAAATCAAGAATGTTTTCCAGGCAAACAAATACACCCTAATTATATTTTCGTGTTGACTAATTCTTCCAGCACCTCATCAGCTAGAGACTTACTATTTAGTTCATCTAATCGATGCTGTAATTTACTCATGGTCATCCTCGAAATTGCCTCACCTCCTTTGCCCACCTCATTAACACAAAACCCTCCGAATCAATCTATAGCTGTCAGACCTCCTCCTCACATAACTCTTCAAGTATCCAAGCCATTTCAAATTTAAAGCTACGGTACATATTCTCTTGCCTCTCAACCAAACTACAAGTGTTAAGTAATTGTGGGCAGTGATCAGATACCGATTGCATACAATGTTTAAGGCTATAATTCAGAAATAAATCTCACCACTTCGTTATTACTACCCCTCTATCAAGCTTTTCTCAAATGTTATTTTGAAACAATTTTCCACGCTTTCACATAAACCATTGGCCTTTGTATCCCACATATAAGAGATCAGTCATCAAGAGCAAACCTAAAAGCTTCCATACTCCTCTCATCTCTTAATCTCCCCCTTTGCTTCTCATGAGAATACACTGTCTCATTGAAATCACCCATAAGTAACCATGGTTCAGTGCTTTTCGCTGAAAGTTTTCGTAGTAAATTCCATGATTGATGCCTTAAATTTTCCAGTAGATGCCCGTAGAAACCAGTAAACTGCCAGTGTTATCCTCTATGTCACCCTCCACCATCATATTAATATGGTGCAAAGAGAAGCTACGTAACAACACCTTACACCCTTGTTTCCAACATAATGATAATCCACCATTGTATCATCACTACTCACATAAATTCCTTCCACAAAACTCCAACTCTTTCAAACTTTCTCCATCCTTGAACTTTGTAACTTAGTTTCCATAAAGAAAGTCATCTCGGGATTAGTCTCCTTTAGCATGTGCCGAAGGCAACGAATAATCCGGGGGTTCCCTATTTCTCGGACATCCGAACTTAATAGTTTCATTGTATCTGGCTGCCCTACCTCTCAAAGCCAATCGATATCTCAGAAATATGAACTACGAGGTTGTTTCTTTCCTTCTCCAACCTCTATCGGACAATCCTCCTCCTCCAGATCCCTATTCGAATCCATGTTTTCCTCCCCTCTGATTTCACTTGTTTTCTTTCCTCCCATATTCAATCCTAATTTTGCATTAACTTCTCTAAAATCAACATTTCTAAAAAGACCCTATATATTCATTTACCCACCCTCCTCCTCCTTACCGAATGCCTTTCCCAGATCACTAAGTCGTGGACCTTCCCCTTCTTCATGTAACTAACTTGACGCTACCATTGCTCATTTTGCAATTGCTTTAATTAAAAGATCCCATTCAAACACCATTTTTTTTCCTGAACAATCCTCACTAGGCAAAATCTCTTCAAATGCCCTAACCATTCATACAGGAAACAAAACACTAATAATCTTTCATATTAGAATCGAGCATATATGTAGCTTTTGTTACCCAAAACAATCTTCTTCCTTCTATTTAGCATATTCCTCACATCAATCTGTACCCTAATTCTCATGTAGCTTCGATAGCCCATACTTATGGATTTAGCGTCATAATCTAAAAATTGCCCAAGGAAATCACCAAACTATTTTGCCATCACCTTAGACATTAAACCCATCAACAGATCATGAACCTGGATCCAAATTCACTTAAAACAACGGTACAAACAATGGATCTTCCCCTACCTTTAATTTTTGGAAAATCAACAAATGATTATTAAACGTCCAAGGGCTTCCTTCCAAAAACCTATCCATGTCAATCTCAAAATAGAGCTTGAAAAAAAAAACTGATTTTCCCCCAGATTTGTAATCGTCACTCCCCCAAGAGGAGGGTTGTACGCACAACTTGGAATTGCACAACACTCGCAATTAGGAAACTGCCCACTACACTCAAATTTCCCCCTCCCCCTCCAATCCCTCTTCCAAATCGATCTGCCAAGTCTCATCTTCTCCACTAGAAATAGACAATATCGCCATCTCTTCCTCTATTTCACTACCGCCATCTCCAATCCTATCCTTGCACCCTTCGCTGCGCAAAGGAACTGCTAAACAAAGAAACCCACTTTGACAAAAAACTCAAGATATATGATTTTTAATGTTCTATATTTATAGTTTCTACATACTCAATATATTTTGATATAATAAATAAGGAATTCAATTTTTTACTTTTTACGAATCTATATTATAGTAAAATTTTTCACATTACACAGATTTGATAGAAAAGTGATTTAGAATTACTTTTTAAACAAGTAAGAGTTATAATGATATTTTATGTGAAAGGTTTAAAAAATAAATAAAAATCACTGCTTCAAAATAATAAAAATAAATAAATGCCAACCAATGGAACTTGAAATTGATAAGGATTTATAAATAAGTAGTAATTTAACACTTTACCTACAATGTAATTATTGAATTTTTTTTTATAAATATATTTTTAACATTAAATAGTTTATTTTACAAGTAGATATGATTTAATCTAATATATAAAAGAAAAAAAATGTCTAGTTTTTTAAGAAAAAAATTGTACAAGTTTCAAATTATTTAAAAAATTAAAATGACTTCTTTTAAGGAAACCCATCATCATGAAATTAATAAAAAAAAATTGACACGTTTCACTATATTTAATCAAAAGAACATAAGTTTAAGTTGTAAAAATAAGGATCGAGTACATGTATCAGAGAAAGGGTAAAAAAATTTAGATTTTGAATATATTAGTTAAAATTTAGTTTTAGTCTTTTTAATACACTCAAATTTGCAATCTGTTTTGTGCACTTTAATTTAGTGTAAAACTGGAAACTGATTTTAATTTTTGACTAATTAATTATAATGAACTATTTTGACTAACTCCAAAATTTGACAAATCTATTCAAAATCTAAATTTCTTCTATCCTTTCTCCGCTACATCTCTCCTTTTCTTCTTTAAGTTGTTCTGATTTCCTGAATAATTCAAAACCTTGATTTGCTTTTCTTTTTCTGGAAAAAAATTTGGTTATCATTCATGGTATTTTAGCATTTTATATTACGAGTCAAACTGCATTTGATCTCTTTTATTAAAAAATATGTAAATCAATTTATACGAACAATTTCATTCTTTGTATGTCGACATGAGATACATATGACATGTCACATACGTCAATTTTTAACAATAAAAATAAATAAAATTTTTAATTAAAAGATTATAATGACAGATTTACTCTCTTTTTTAATTATTAAAAAACAATACAATCTGACTCTAAACTCTTTACTTCCTAAAAGAGTTACTAATTCTGCACGTGGTTTTTTTTCCAATTCGGATAGAGATACAGGGTAAACATATCTTAAAACCTACACATAAACCCAACTTTTATACCATTTAAGAAGACATTAAGTATTTAATACAATCTTTCTATTTCAAATTTTATTATTATATAATTTACGACATTATAATAGTTTTAACTCAAAGCATCAAGTTAAATTCTCATTTTTAATACTTCTTTTATACAATGCCAATTTTTATCCATAAACTACAGAAAAAAAAACACGCATAAACACAGTCAAATTCACTTCCTCCTGCATTCATTTTAGATATCATGCAATAAAAAGGGTATATCAAAACAGGGTGGTGGATATTCTTCACATCTTGTTAATACATGAGTGCAGTTTAACCATGAAAAGCAGAAGAGGCGTGTATGGTAAACAAGAAATGCTTGTCATCAAAACATAAAAAAATTTCATTTAACAAGAGATGTATGTATATATAAAATAAATTAAAAAAAAAAAGTAAAACACAAAACATACCACCTGCTGATGCTTTCACAGAAATCCCTAAAATTTCAGTTTAAGAATTGAGACTATACATGATGGGCTTACTGCTTTCCTTGAATAAAAAGAACCCAAAAAATTGACAGTGAGAAGAGATACGAGTCGCGAGAAGCCGACAGGTCCTCCATCTTCGTCAGACTTGAATGTTCCATTGATCATAATATCGAGCAACCAACATATGACTTTTTCTTCTTAATTTTTTTCGGAGGCTGGAGCACTACCTTAATCGCTGAATCAAAGACTGCCTTCACATTCTGCAGTAAAGCAGTCACACAAAATCTCATGGGAAATAAAAAACAGACTTCCACAGGTTCTCGGTTAACAAAATATGAATAATGTATATAGAGAATATGTAACCTGCTGTGTTTTTGAACTACATTCGACGTAGGAAGGGGATTCTATCTGTTTCCTTAATTCCTCTCCCTCAAGAAAAAGCAATGCAACACAGATATTTTAAATAAATGAGACACATTCCACACCATAAAAAAGAAAGAAGAAACAAAAAAGAATTAATATCGTTTAAATATGTACCTGAGCTGCGGATATAGGCGTTGAACCTGGATGGTCTATAAAGAATTGCTCATCATCCCGAAGATCTGCAGCCAGAGGAAACAAGAGACCGTTTGACGAAACCAAAAGAATTTCATCAACATTGGTATAAAAGGATACAATGATTTAAGTCTTGTTTGTGAATTGCATGTGGCAATGACACGTGGATTTCAAGTCCATTGGCACTATGCCCAAGGTTCAAACGTGGTGCTCCAACCCATCCCATCCCTAAATATATAATTTGTATGCTTGTTTCGATACTCTATTAATTTGAGAAAGTTTTCAAACCAAATGCAATTCACAAAAAAGACTTAAATCATGTAAAAGAATACCGTTGTCCTGGGAATAAGAATCATACCAAGCTTAGTTCCAACAAGTACTATTGGAACACCAGGTGCGTAATGCTTTAATTCAGGAATCCACTGAAATGGAGAGGATGAAACACACATGAAAATCAGGCACATGCATTACAGATATACTGAACCAAATTATTATCTAAAAAGAGAAGATATTCGATGTTTAAACCTTCTTAGCAACGTTTTCATAACTGGCCTTGCTGATGAGAGAAAATGCAAGAATAAATACATCAGCCCCACGATAGCTCAGTGGTCTTAATCTATTGTAATCCTCCTGACCTGTTTCAAGACCATGATTTCAGACCCAAAGGCAAGAAATAAAACAAACTTAATAATAGAAGAGGAATTTCAGAAACTAATTTTCCAAATTACCGGCAGTATCCCATAAACCTAAGTTGACAGTGCTACCATCCACAACAACATTTGCACTGAAATTGTCGAAAACAGTCGGCACATAGTCCTGTTACCAGAACAATGTAAAACCAAAAAAAAAAAAAAGTTTGCAGAATCAGTACCAAAATAAGCTATCCCTCACAAAAGAGCACAAAGCCCCAATCTTGGTTTAAATTTACTGCGAAAAGATGTGGTTGCACCTGATCTGCTTACATTGTGAGACATTAAAACAAACCTTAACAGCATTTATAAAAGACAGCATAATTTTCCGAGGAAATTCAAAGTTGCAAAATACAGAACCAAGCTCACACAAACGTTAAAGAATTCTTCTTTCACTTATTCGGAAACAATAAATACACGCACACACACACACACATGTTCAGCTAATATTAGATTAAAACCGCAGATAAATCATGAGATCATGCAACGAAGATGAGGAAAATGCGGGAAAGAGGCTGACCGTAGGAAAAGTATTACTCGTGTAGGAAATCAGCAAGCAAGTCTTGCCGACGGCGCCATCGCCGACGGTTACACATTTTATGAATCTGGAGGCGCTCATTTCCCTTCGCCGCCGTACGGAAAACCGCCTAAAGCCTGCTTTACCCGTCTCTCGGATATATATATATAGTTTTCCTCCAATAAAATGATATTCTCAGATATGGTTGACGGTGTTGTTGTTGTAGTTAAGCAAAGAATGAGGATCCATAGGCCTCATCATTTGTCTCCACGAGGCAAACCCTAAGGAGCAGAAAGATTGGAGAGAAAAATGCAAAGTTAAAACGAGAGAGAAAATGTGGAGAAAGAAAAGGGGGGAAATGTGGCAAAATGAATGGAAGGAAATTTGGAGGAATTTAGAATAAATCACAAATGACGATTGCGGTTTAAGCGTAAGCCTCTATTAACAACTCCTTTTTCATCATTTACCCCTTACTATTAATATCATCCTTTTCACATTCCAATAACATCGTCCTCCTCCTCCTCATCATCATCATCATCTAATAATTAAACAAAATTAGATCATTTGTTAATTTAGACGAATGGATCAATAATTCGCATGATTCAGGTTGATAATTCATATAGTACTTGTTTTTTTTTATCATTATAATATTAATAATAATAATATTTAAATTCAGCAACATAATTTTGATCGATTTTTCCAAACAAAACTTCACAATTCATGTTAACACCAAATTTGAGTAAATCCCACGGAATGTTTCCTTCTCCTTTTTTTCATAATCCCGCATCTATAACCATTTTTAATCTTTTCGAGTATTTTTTGAAAGGATAAATAATTGATTATAAAAATATGTTCTATTCTCAGTAAGTAAGTGAATATTAAACTTTAAATATATAGTTAAAAAAATAAATCTAGCAATCACACTACACCTCATTTATAGAAAGCTTTAGTTGATAAACTTCCTTTGTATAGATAGTGATTTTGCCTCCGATGAGATTAAGATAAATGATGCGCTGTGCGTTTGGATTCAACTGCAACTGTAGCGACGAAGTAAAAATAAAAAATGACTGTTAAGAACATTATATTAAAAATAAATATAATATAAGTTTTAGAATATCTTACTTTTATGAAATTATTAAAATAATAAAATAATAATGTGTATCATAATATTTTTATAAATATTTTAATTATTTGTTTTATATTTATTTTAAATTATTTATTATATTAAATGATAAATATTATTTATTTCTATTTTAATTCATTTCTTTAAAAAATTACAAGCAGTATTTTTAAAAATAATATAATAACACCATCCTTTTGTCTAAAAGGATTCATCCTTGGATAAATTTTTAAAGAATTTACTTGGATTTTTTTAAATACAAGAAAACATATTAATATTGGAAATTGGAAATTATAATTTTATTAATAAAAAAATATGGATAAAATATTTTTGAACTTTTTTGATTGATATAATTATTTATTATTTATTTAAATAATTATTTAGCTTAATCCTAATGTATTGATAATGATTTTATAAGTACTTTTAACGATATTTAACCTATAAATTTTTTTAGTATTAACATATAAAAATTTACTTTAAAAAAACCTATGAAATTTTGATAATGTCATTTATATGTTCATATAAAGTTTTTAACTAATGTATTTTTATTTTTTATTTTTTGTAATTCAAATTAAAAACGCACTTCTATATGAGCAATTACAAAAGAAGCTAATAACCTTCAGCATCGAAAAACATTATAAAAGGAATGTTTTTTTTCTAAACCCACTTTACCAAATTACACCTTTTTGCTCGAGTTAAAAATAAAATTGTACATTGATGCAAAATTTTAGGACTTGATTCAATTTTAAAAATAAGCTTAAAATTTTATTCAAGTTCCACTTAAATAAAAAATATTAAATCCAAATACGATCCAGCTCACCCGTTTTAATTTTTTATATAAAAATAAATTTTAAAAATATAATACATTAAATAAACTAAAAATATGTTAAGCAAACTCGGGCCAAATTAGGTTTGGGGCTAAAATAATCTTTTCCAAAACCCAACCAATTTAGAGAATGGACCTTATTTTTTATTTAAACTTATTTTTCACGTTTATATTTTATTTAAACCCTCTTACTTTCCAAACAAATTAACCCTATTCATATCCAAACAATACATAAACACCAGTTGAAGTGATTTTCTGCATAGACAGATGTGAACCAAATATGCTTCACTTTCATGTATCCTTCACTGAGAAAAAAAAAAGACCGAATGGGATGTAGCCTGGGCAGCGATTAAAGCTTTTGCCTATTAGTTCTAAATGGCACAATTGTAAATTTATTTAGACATAATAATATTTTTAATCCTTCAACTTTTCTCTAAAAAAATAAATTAGCTTTTTATTTTTTTTCTCTCTTTTAATCTTTAAATAATAGTGTTTGGTGAAATTAGTTAATTTTTATCAAAAAATTTTAACGAGGCCGTTAAAACATGACGTGGCATCGGCATGAGTATTTTTTAATCCAACAAAACTCACGTGTTTTTTTCTGTTTTTTAACCTTTTCTATCTTCGTAATTTTTTCTTATTTCTTATTTTCTCTTCTCCTTCTCCTCCATAGAAACCCTAGCCGCCTATTTACCGCCACCGCTTCCAGTGCCGTCATCGATCTTTTTCAGGTGACAGGTGCGCTCTTCCCTTCTCCCTCTTTCTTCTCCTTTTTCCTCCTATTTTCTTTCGATCCTAGCCCTAGGACTTATTTGATCTTTTAGAGAAAGGTTAAGTGCTAAAAGTATCATTATGCAATTTATTTATTCCTAAATATTAACAATTTAGTTTAGTCCATTTTAGTTTCTTTTGGTAAATGATTTTTTTTTTCATCAACGTTAAAAGAAATCAATTTAGATAATTTAACGCAAAAAGTTCAGATTTTTCTTTAATTCTATCTCATTTCTGTGGAGGTTTTGTCAACATGTATTGCGAGGGGAGACCCTATTGGAAGCAGAACAATTGGTGGCTTTAATCTTCTTACATAAAATTCTCCCACTAACTTGTTTAACAGAACATGAATTTACAGTATATTGACACCTGGGAACTGGCATCAATGCTTGTCTCCCTTCTCACTTTGTGCCTCTCATAATCTACAAAGCAACCATTTTAGTTTTTACTTATTACACCATTAAAAATTAGTAATTTAAATTTAAATTAATCCTAATCACTACTCTACTAACATAAATATTATTAAATTTTATATATTAAATAAATATGTAAAATTTTTAATAAAGAGAGTGAGTATTCGATCGAAAAGTTTTGAATTAATCGAGTTTATAAATCATATTTTATTATTTTAATTTAATTTAAAATTTTCTTCGAATCAAATTAAGTGAAATAGAATTTGAATCTAATCAAATATATTTGTTTGAATTAAATTAAAAAAATAAGCAGAATTTTTTATTTTTATGTAATTTTTTAGAAAATAATTTTTTTAGGTTTTGAAAATATTTTGGTGATAAAGGAGAGAAAATAAAAGATTTTTGGGTAAAGAGGGAAGAAATAAAAAATTTGTGGGGATTTTTATTTTTAAGTAAAAAGGGAAGGGAAACTAAAAAATTTCCAAGAGAAGTGGGGTAAAGTGTTGATGGGGAGGAAATTTTTTTTTTTTGAAAAAGATATTGGAATAATTAAAAAAAATCGATTTAAAGTTGCTTTTGAGCATGGGAGTTTCATATTTCAAGCCTTGGAAGTAACCAGCGGTTCACTTTCCACTTATTCTGTTTCTCTAAACAAAGAGAGGGAAATGAGAAGCTTCTACAGTTACCTTCTTCTCTATATTTCCATGATTCTTCTACTATTCTGTACCAGCACCAAGGGTTACAGTGATCTTGAAGTCCTGTTGAAGCTCAAGTCTTCCATGATTGGACCCAAAGCTTCAGGGGTAGACGACTGGGAATTCTCGTCGTCTCCATCAGCGCATTGCCATTTCTCTGGAGTCAAATGCAACGAGGATTACCGTGTTGTTGCTCTGAATGTGTCGTTTGCTCCCCTCTACGGCACCATATCTCCCGAGATAGGGCTTCTGAACAAGCTCGTGAACCTCACCATTTCTAAGGTTGAACTTACGGGGAATATTCCTACGGAGATGAGGAATTTGACTTCTCTCAAGACATTCAACATCTCTAATAACTATTTCCGGGGGAGTTTCCCTGGTGAAATTCTTACAGGTATGACCCAGCTTGAGATTCTCGATGCTTATAACAATAACTTCACTGGCCTTCTCCCCGTTGAACTCGCCAACCTGAAACATCTGAAGCATCTGTCTTTCGGAGGCAACTATTTCACGGGAGAGGTCCCCGACAAGTACTCCGACATCCAGAGCTTGGAATACTTGGGTCTAAATGCCAATGATTTAACTGGGAAAATCCCTGCCTCCTTGGGTCGTTTAAAAAACCTTAAGAGCTTGATCCTCGGATATTTCAACGCCTTCCATGGAGGAATCCCACCTGAGTTTGGGTCCTTAACTCAACTCAAAATCCTCGACATGGCAAGCTGTAACCTAACCGGTGAGGTTCCCGAGAGTTTGGGTAATTTGAAACGCTTGCGTACATTGCTCCTTCAACAGAACTCCCTCACTGGTCGGATCCCTTCCAAACTCGCTGGTTTAACTAGCTTGAAGGATCTTGATCTTTCCTTGAATGAACTAACGGGGGAGATACCAGAGAGTTTCTCTGCCTTGCAGAACATTTCTATGATCCTTTTGTTCAAAAATAAGCTCCACGGTTCAATTCCGTCATATGTAGGTGACTTACCCCAACTCGCAGTGCTTAAACTGTGGGAAAACAACTTCACGGGTGAATTGCCGGAGAATCTTGGCCGCAATGGGAAGCTCTGTAATCTTGACGTTTCTTCGAATTACCTCACCGGGTCGATTCCACTAGATTTGTGTAAGGGAGGGACGTTACAGGCGTTGATTCTGATGGATAATTTCTTCTTCGGTCCACTCTCTGAAAAACTCGGCAACTGCAAATCTCTTACTAAGATTCGTATCAAGAAAAACAATCTCAATGGAACGATTCCGGCCAGAATTTTCAACTTGCCCTTGCTGAGTTTCGTCGACCTAGACCATAATTCTTCGCCGGTGAACTCCCACCGCGAATGTCAGGTGATTCGCTTGAAATGTTAAAAATCTCAAACAATTTGATCAGTGGTGAAATCCCTCCAGCGATCGGAAACTTGCGCAGTTTACAAGTTCTGGAGATTGCAAGGAACAAACTTTCAGGCGAAATCCCAGAGCAAATATTCGAAATCAAGGTACTTTCAAAGATAAACATCAGAAACAACAACATCACAGGTGAAATCCCTCCTTCGATCTCTCGCTGTACTTCGCTCACTTCAATCGATTTCAGTCAGAACAGTCTCAGCGGTGAAATCCCAAAAGGAATTAACAAGTTGGTACATTTAAGCAATCTCAATGTCTCCAGGAACCGGTTAACAGGTGAAATCCCTGCTGAAATCGAGAACATGACGAGCCTCGCAACACTTGATGTTTCGGACAACAATTTGATTGGAAGGGTCCCCAGTGCTGGCCAGTTCTTATTCTTCGACGATAGCTCGTTTAGTGGAAACCCCAACCTCTGTCCCTCGAACGATAGTCATTGTCCAGCTAGAGGTTCAAGCCATGGTCACGCACCATGTTTCGCTGCTTCCAAGCTCATAATCACAATCATTCTGTTAATCATACTAGAGGGAAACTAGAGTTTGGAGTCCAACCAGCACAAAGGATGTTAAACCTTATAAATGTATACGTAATTCGTGTATTATAAAATATACTAGGTTAATGTAATGTGGAGATGTTACTTCACTTCCAACTTCCTTGATTTCCAAACTTTATCAAGCTTGGTGTTGTACTAAAATTTGGGTTGGGAAGATTTACTGTGGTGTCTACGGACGTCGCAACAGCATGCATGGTTTCTTCCCTCTTGTTACTTTAAAGGTTTTATAAGATAAATGCCCTAAAATAGTCAAAATATCACTGAGTTTATAATCCAATCAACTCCATTTAGCAACTTATGGAATATAGTCGCAGTTTGCAACTGATGGAAAAAAAATGGTAACTAATTAGGGTTTAACGTGGAAAGTTTAATTGATTTTTTAAATTATTCAAGTTTAATAATTATTAAAATATTATAAAAATTATAGAAAAACTATAAAAATTATAATAAAAAAACTATTAGAGATTAATCAATATTATCAATATGTTATGGAAATATTATAAAAAATTTAGAAACTGTAAAAATTTTATTAAAATATAAAAATAAGGGACATATTTGGTACACTACCAAAGAAATTTAAAAATTCCATAAGTAAGATTGGGTTAATGACAAGTGTATATAGGGTATATAAAAAAAACAGGGCACATAACAAATATATAATTCTGCTTGTAGAGTTAAAAAAAAGGCACAACCAATTTACCAAATATTCACTCAATAAATTATAAATAAATATTATAGAAAATTTTTGTTGTTTTGCATGTTTGGGATCTTTGGTTTTAGTAATAAGAGATTGGGGAGCTTAAAGTGTGATGGTGATCATGCTTGTATAGGGTGCTGGCTAAGGAGTTTGAGTGACAATGAATTTAGTATTTGGTGGCTTAAAATGAGTGATGAATAATAGTTTTGGTCGAAGAGAGGTGATGCAAGGAAAGATAAATTTATATCATAAATTATTAAATATTATAAAAAATAAAATAGAGAAAGTAGAAAAAATATAAATCATTAAAAAATTTATTGAATATTATAAAAATTTAAAAATTACTACTTTTATAAATTTTCATGATAAAAAATCAAAGTACATTTAATATTCATGATAAACAATTATAATACTTTTATAAATTTTCATGAAAAACAATTAGAGTACATTTAATAAATTTTCAACTGAACGACCTTTTCTGTAATTCTCGTACCACAAACTGCTTCGATGTGGGTTCGAACGAATTCAAATCAAATATAGAACCATAAATTATTTACTTACTTTTGAGTGAGAAAGCAAAATTCTCTCTTTAATAGAAATTGATAGAATTGTTATTTTAAAAAAATAGAATTTAAATTTTCGAGTCTTAAAATTGTGTATTTAGCTCTACTGGTGTCATCTATTTATAAGGAGAAGAAGTAAAACAATTGTTGAATTAGTAGAAGTATATTTCAATAAATAAATAAAAACAAAATACTAGTTTATCTAGGAAAGAGAAGGGCGACAACCCTAGTTAAATATACTAGGGTTCGTCCTATGTATTAATATAAGGGGTTTTAGGGCCTCTCTCGTATCGGGTCTAATTTATAAATGCTTCCTGAACTTTTAACTCAATTCTTTATAATTAAATTCAATCAAATATATGTTTTTTTTCTATTTTTCAAAATAAACATCGTAAATTAATTTAATTTATTTAATTAATTTCTCAATTAAATGATTTTCTCAAACCGATTCTAATTCGCAAAATCACGACAACTTTTATAATATCCCGAAAATTTCTACACTAAGATATTATCCTTGATATAGTAAAATAAGGAAATAAAGTGACAAAAAGAGAAATTTTGAGTTATGTCAACATTTGGAAGTATATTATGATATATTAATTCAAGAAAGGACTAAATCGTAAAAGTGAGAAAAGTTTTGTTGCTCAAGAATAAATACTCAAAATTTGAGGGATTAAAGAGTAAATATGAAAATTTTGAAGGACCAATAGTGAAAATATTTTAAGGGTGGAATGATTTAGAAATTAAGGAAAATGGATGAATTAGGACCAAATTGAATAGGTGAAGAATTACTAGGGAGCAAATTACAATTTTACCAAATTAAGTGATGACTCAATGATGGAATTTTAAAAGCTCATAAAGGGCAAAATGGTCAATTAGAAGAGAGAGAAATCTAGAAGATAATGATATGTTGGAGATATTTTAGATTAAATAAATAAATATTAGTTTATTAATATTTTAATTTGATTTTTAAATAATATTTTATTATTTTATTATTATTTTATTTAGTATATACAAGAAAAGGAAGATGAATCATCATCAACCTCCCATGCATTCCAACGTATGAGGACTTTCTTTTCTTTATAATTTGGTCCTTTCACCAAAAATTTACCATTTTCACTTAGAAATCAAAAGAATTTCCATAGCTATCAAGAGAGAAAGATAACAAGGAGACTATGGGGAGATAGAATATCAAGTTAGATTTAAGAAATAGAAGCTGGAGGAGACAGAAAATCAAGTTAAAGGTTGAAATTAATAGGACAAGGTAAGAACATCAAGATTTCAATATATTTTTAAGTTTGATATTATTGAAAAAGCATGGAAATGATGTTATAGTAGAGTTTTCTTATATAAGGTTTTATGTTCTTGATATATTAGTGAAGAGAAATAAGAGAAAGTGATGGAAAATATTATAGAGAAAGGGAATAAGGGAGTTATAAACTTAGTAATCAACATCTTGCACTAAAATAGTTTTGGACAGCAGCAGTAGTCTAACTTTTAAAAATCATAAAAAAATTGTGGAAATAGAATTAGAGGTTGAATAAAATATAAAATTAAATTTTATTGAGTCTAGTTTTTCAAAGAAGAAACATTGTAAGCAATGAAATTGTAAACTATAAGATATAATAAATTTTGTGAGACAAGGTCAGAATGATTTTGGTTTCCCCTGTTCTGACTTTGGAAAATCATTAAAAATTGTATAAAAATATTTGGGGTTTAAATTTGGATGATTAAATTATTAATGAGTCTATTTTCAAGAGAAATAAACGGGAACATTATCCGAATTTCGTACTAAGAGATAATTAATTTTTAGTAAAGAAAAGTCGAAGCTGTCAAATAGTAGAACAGGGATAAATTTGAAGATTTTACTGTACTTATTGGCTAAATTATAAATTCTGAAATTTTTATGGTAGAAATATATTTGATTCTAGTTTCTAAAAAATTAACTGGATCTTGATTTAGAATTCTTTAGCTCAAGATATAATTAATTTAGTGACTATGACTCAAGTGAACAGTTTGTTATGAGTATACAAGAAAATAGTGGTATTATCTATATATTAAGGATGTGGAATGGAGTGGAGGAGAAGGAAAATATATGTGAATATTCAGATAGTATGATTTTATTTTAAAAATAGCTAATTTACATGTTTTAGGCTCAGGGATTAAATTGAATAAAAGTAAAACTTTAGGGAAAATTTTGTAAAAATATTGAAAATGACCAAATTGAAGAAAATGAATTGTTTTATTGTCTATATTAATGTATGGAAAGAAATTATAAACATCAAGTGGGTTTAGAACGTTAATTTTGTTGTATGATGATAATATAAAGTGATTTTTGTTAAATATTGATGTTAGTATCAAATTGTGGAAAATAGTTAAATATTAAGGTTTAGTATTAAATTTTAATGTTTATATATTTAATTTATGATCATTATTTATATTATTATTGATGCTTAGACAAATGCCAAGCTAGGTTAAATGGTAATATGTTTATTTATATTATGCGTTTAAAGGGTAAGTGTTCAATTGAAAATATACTTGTGTTCTTGAAAGAGTGATTATTTTTAAGTTATGCAATTTTTTTATTACATGGGTTATCATGTGATTAATTTTTAAAAAAAAAGACTATATGATGGTGTATAATTAATTTCAGTTATGAACAGTAATTGACATAAATTAATTGAAATTGTTCTGTAAACTCTAGTAATACTCCGTAACCCTGTTTCGGGGACGAATATGAGTTAGGGGTGTTACAAATTTACCATAAAAGAATCTATAAGAAAATACATTTAATATTTTTACATTCAAGGAAGTCACAATGACCAAATAATTTACCTCCATTTTCAAACTTCAATTAATTAATTAATTAATAATTTGAAAAATCATAAATTAATTTTCCAAGACATTTCCATTTAGTGAAAAAACCCCATTCATTTCTAAATGTTTCCTATTTCTCTAACTTTATCATTTTTATCCATTTATGTTCATTTAATTCAACATGCAATTTATTTTTGGTTTCAACGAACTAGTGGATGAACCGATTGGACATATGTGATTAGGGTTTAAATAATTTATAATTAAGCTCCAGCTTTTTGCCTATTAATTATAAACTCATTTAGTCACGTAGTCATTCTACTATAGTATCGTGACTGAGCTCCCCTAATGACATACCATTACGAAAGAAACTCAATTAGTACTCGTCTAATGACCTTGTCATAAGTGTGTTTGTAACACCCCTAACCCCAAATTGTCACCAAAATAGGGTTACGAGGTATTACTGGACTTATACACTAGCATTTATACAAAACCGAGTCATAAATTTGCATTCCAAATCGAAACTTTTCAAATTACACTATAAAGTCCCTAATATGGGTTTACGGGGCCCAATACATACTTTAGAAGTAATTCGGGATTAAACTGGCAACTTTGAAAATTTTTCCTTGAAGATAGGGGCACATGCCCATGTGGCCTGGGACATGGCCGTATGGCCAGCCCGTGGGGTTCCCATGGCCATGGGGCCAGGCCGTGGGCAGATCTGACTTGCACACATGACTGTGGGAATATCCCGTGTGATATAAACAGAGAGCCACACGGCCTGAGCATATGCCCATGTGACTTGGCCGTGTGAAAACATAATTTTTGACCATTTTAAAGCTATTTTCACGTGCTAAACACAACTAATTCACACCCAAACATTTACTAATAGTTCTTAAATTAAATATCATTCATTATGCCATTCAAACTTAGCAAATATTCATTCATTCACTTCAATACCTCTTAAGGATTATGTACCACAATTCATATCAAAATTATACTACATTATCATACTATTCAAACTCATGTAAGTTTAACTTCCAAAATATGCATATTTCATACCATGCTTCAACAACAGTCATGTTTATTCACTATCATGTACAAAGTAACACCTTAACAACCTAGGTACATGTCATTTTACCAAAAGAAAAGTATTCACCACTTTGAGTTCAAAATTGACTTGGATGCTGAGTCCTTAGCTTTCTTTCGTATCTAGTCTTGCACATGGAAATATACCGTACGCTGAGTATACACTCAGTGGTATTTCTACAAACTAATGCTTAGAACAATAATAAGCCATCTATATGTATTGTAACTCAAAACATTTATTTTCATAATCTTAATAGCTTAATCTCTGGTCTTAGCTCTTAAATGTAATTAAGTAATTCTTTACATACATTTCATATCATTCGATACCTTTTAATAATCATATAACAGTCACAGTCACATAATCAATAGCAGTCAGTCTTCGTCTTTAGTACTTTCATTTACCCCTATTAACATAACTCGGACCTAAACGGAAACGCGGATCCAACCCACACACCGGGGATAATATACAGTGTTTCATCGGCCGAAACCGGAATACACTGTAGGGTAACAGTAACAGTAACAGTCATAATCAGGTACGAAGTACCTCTTTGAAACGAATCCAAAATGGTCACAGTAGTCGACACATATAGTGTCTTATCGACACACAGCCGGAATATCCCTGAACACTTCCAATCCTATGGCATGCCAATTGTATCCGACTAGCCCGACACTGTTAATAGGGAATTCAAATCCTTTCATTTCAATACAGAAGTAGTAACAGTTTCCATCATATCATTCATTATACATTCTAACTTTTAAAAATAACAATTACATTGTATTAAATCATTAAGCATAGTTTATAGAAATACAAATCGAAATTCTCGAGTTTATTCGATATCCTCGTTCACTTTCTCCTTTCCCTTTTTCAATGACGTTTCCGGTGCTACGTTGGCTATATAAATTTAACATTTAAAATTATCAATATATGTTATTTAATAACACACTCTTTAATTTCCATGTAACTTTTACTATATTTTCAAGTTAGTCCTTCCACCATAACCATTCTTTTTCTTTAAAATAAATCCTATATTTTCATTCAATTATCACTTTAAACAAGTTTCAACTCTTCATATTCAATATAAAACATCAATTCTACAATTTAGACAATTTAGTCCCTACTATAACAAAACTTATATCTCTTTTTATTATTTAATCCTTCCCCCACTTCTAACTTGAATTTCTATCATTTTATCTTATAATTCTTCAATTTATACAACTTAATCAATATATAAAAATTCACTATCTTTCTAAATTTCAACGTAACTCAAATAGCATTTCTTCCTAGGATTTCATAGACACCAAAATTACAAGAAAATGTGTAACACCCCCTAACCCCAAACCATAGCCGGAACAGAGTTACGGAGCATTACCAAACCTATCGGATAGTTTACATAAAATACTTATGTTCAACCAATCTAAACACATTTAAATATGCTCAAAACTTGTTAAATTTACACATTTTATATATTATCCAATACTCAATTCTAATTACTTATCAAATATTATCAAATAAATCAAATTCATACTAAATTAGTCAAGTCCTATTATATACCATTACCAAAATCTGAATCTACTTATTTCACTTTTACATTCACCATTCAAAATGACACACATAAGACACCCTAGGTACATGCCATTATCAACAATTAACACGCTTTACCTCGTTGAATTCGGAATTGGCCTAGGATGTTGATTCGACATTCTCACTTTAACTTAACTTGCGCACGGAAATAAACCGTACGCTGAGTATGGGTATACTCAGTGGTATTTCTATAATCCGAACACTTAATAAAATAAAAATATAACAAATACTTAAAATCTTATAACAATCATAACTATTCAATTATTTAATTCATAGATAAATTTATTGTAACTTATTTCATTCTTTTCACTTACTAACTTATATAGCTTTCCACGATTTATTCACAAGTCATTAAACAATTATAATATTCACTTTTATCTAATCCAGAGCTACATAATTCATTTGTCTCAATCATACTTTAGTTCACTGTTTAATATCAATAAACTATATTCAACTATTCACTTTTCGATCAGTGTTCTGTACATATCCATTTCAATAACAGTCATTACCATTCATATCAAATCAACTTGTTATCGCAGATAGCTTTCACTGTATAATACGATTCGTGTGTTTCAGTCCAAATTTCAATTCTTCATTTAGTATCAATCTGATCACTGTTATATTTAATAACCCCTATTAACATGACTCGAACTCAGACGGATACACGGATCCAACCAAACACACCGGAATGGCACCCAGTGCCTCATCGAATAGTTCGAAGCAATATAGTGACACCCAGTGTCTCATCGGCCTAGTCGAAGTAAAGTGGTACCCAGTACCTCATCGAATCTATCCGAAGAAATATAGTGACACCCAGTGTCTCATCGACTCAAGGTCGAAGCATCCTTGAACACTTCCAATCCTATGGCATGCCAACTATATCCGACTCAGCCCGACTAGTTAATAGGATTTTTGAATCACATATAAATCTTAATTCAATTCAATCACAATTTCTCACATTTTCAATTTAATCATTTTCCACTTTTCAATCAATTTTCAATTCACATATTCATAATTCAATACACTTTCTCAATTCAATATACATTTCAATTATTCACATATAGTCACAATTCAATTTAATTTCATACAATTTAATACTAATACTTACCATGCATATTAACTTAAAATTCAACAATTCGAATAATTAAATTCGAATTATAGTAATACTAACACGTATTTCTTATTCAATTCAGTTTTCTAAATTCAATTCAATAAAATTACTTACATCAATATTTACTTACTATAAAATAAATAAATTTAAAAATTAATACTTAATAATAAATAACTTGAATTATAATAATACAAATAATTCACATCTTAATTATTTATCATAACATTTACCCAAAATTCAATTATCATAATTGCACAATATCACATTCACACACTTATGTATATATTTATAATATATATATAATTCAATTCAATATTAATTCAATAAATTCATAACATACCAAATCAACCCTCTTCCATTATCAAACACAATAATTCTCACTTCAACATTCACTAAAGGCATTGAATAAAATATAACAATTAATAACTAGGTTTGGATTATAGAAATACAAACCGTAATTTCCGAGCTATCTTTCGTCGACTTTGTCTTTTCCTCACTTAGCCGAGATTTTCCGGCATAACGCTAGCTATTAAACTTCCAAGCTTCAAACTTTTAATTTTCCCTTTTCTTCTTTCTTTTCTCTTTTTCTTTCTTTCCTTCCCCTGCTCTCTGTTTCGTTTGGCTTTCTGTTTCTATTTCTATTTTTTTCTTTCTTTATTTCATTAAACCAATATATATAATACAATAACTTAATAAATATTTATTATAAAAATCTATTTAATAACAAATATTATTTTAACATTTGTATCCATTTATATTATCACACTTGTTTTTCTCTAATCTATTTATTATATAAATATCTTTTACTTAATAATAATATATAATTTAATAATATACTTATATAATAAGTAAATACATACATGTATTACAAATGTATATACAATATTTATTACACATGTATTTTATTTTTACCATACACTTGTCTTTCTTTTATTTATTTAATAATAATTAATATAATTAATTTAAAACCTTAAACATATAAAAAAATCCAATAAAAATCTTAGATTTTATCTAAGTTTACCGCCATATCTATAGTAAATTGGCTTAATTGTCATTTTGGTCCTTTTTATTTTCTTTTAATCTACAACTAAACTTTCACACTTCAATTATCCTTAATTTAAGCTAATTCACTTCATTAAACTTTAATTAACCATTCACTTAACTTCGTAAATATTTTTAATAAATATTTATGTATCCATTTTTCAAAAACAGAGACACGAAAATACACTTTTCCGATAACCGTAAAGTTCGGGTCATTACAAAAGGAATTAAATTGACTTACCAATCAAGCTTGAAATCTTAAAACCCTAATTTTTCCTTTTGTTTTTCTTTCCCTTTTTCCTTCTTTCTTTCCCTGCTAATCGTGCCTTCTTTCTTCTTCTTCTTTTTTTTATGTTTTATTTCTTTTATTTAATCAATATATTTTACTATATTACTATTTACTTATATAATAAGTAAATACATATATATTCATACATTTGTACCAATTAAAATAATACACATGTATTTATATTTACCACACACTTGTCATATAGGCTTATTAGTTAATTTAGTCCCTTGACTTTTCTATAGTTTATAATTAAACTTTAACACTTTATTCAATTTAATCCATATACTTAATTAACCCTAATTAAGCTAAATTTACTTAATTAAAATCTAATTAACCTCTCACTTAACTTCATAAATATTTCTAATAAATATTTACGAATCTAATTTTTAAAACCGAAAACTCAAAAACTCATTTACCAATGACCTTAAAATTTAGGTCGTTACATTTCTCCCCCTTAATAAATTTCGTCCTCAAAATTTACCTGAAAAGATATGGGGGTACTGTGATCTCATTGTATCTTCCGGTTCCCATGTTACTTCTTCAATATTATGACTTCTTCATAATACTTTTACTAAAAGAACTTGTTTATTACGTAATTCCTTTACTTCACGTGCCACCATTTTAACCGGTTCTTCTTCATATGACAAATCAGGTCGAATCTTTATATCTTCAATTGAAATCACATGAGAAGGATCAGATATGTATCTTCTTAACATAGAAACATGGAAAACATCATGAATCTTCTGTAATTTAGGAGGCAGAGCTAAACGGTATGCTACCGGTCCAATTCTTTCTATAACATCATACGGTCCAATATATTGAGGACTCAACTTACCCTTCCGACCAAATCTCAAAATTTTCTTCCAAGAAGAGACTTTAAGAAATACTTTGTCTCCAATTGAGTACTAAATGTCTCGTCTTTTCAAATCTGGGTACGATTTATGCCTATCAAAAGCTGTTTTCAATCTTTCTCGAATCTTTCTAAAAGTGCTTTTCGTTTCTTGAATCAACTCTGGACCAACCACTTTTCTTTCATTTAGTTCCGTCCAACACACTGGTGATCGACATCTCCAACCATATAGAGCTTCATACGGTGCCATTTGAATACTTGATTGATAACTATTATTATATACAAATTCAGCTAACGGTAAATAACGTTCCCAACCTGATTCAAAATCAATGATACAAGCTCGGAGCATGTCTTCTAAAATCTGAATGACTCGTTCTGACTGTCCATCAGTCTGTAGATGAAAAGCTGTACTAAAATGAAGTCGAGTACCGAGCGACTCATGCAACCGTTTCCAGAACCTTGATGTAAACCGTGGATCCCGGTCAAAAATTATTGATATAGGAATACCATGTAGTCTTACAATTTTTCGGATATAAGTTTCTGCCAACTTTTGAAGTGACCAATCTGTTCTGACTGCTATAAAATGAGCTGACTTTGTGAGCCGATCAACAATCACTCAAACAGCATTTTTCTTACCAGTTGACATCGGTTACCCTGTTATAAAGTCCATCGTGATGCAGTTCCATTTCCATTCAGGAATATTAATAGGCTGAAGTAATCCAGTTGGAACCTGATATTCAGCTTTAACTCGCTGACATGTTAAACATTTAGCCACATATTCCACTATATCTTTTTTCATACCTGGCCACCAATACAATTCCCGTAAATCATGGTACATCTTCGTTCCTCCGGGATGTAATGCAAAAGAACTGTCATTGCTTCTCGAAGTATTAACTCTTTCAACTCTGAAGTAGTTGGAATACAAATTCGATTCTGAGATCTCAAACAATCATGCTCATCAATGCTAAAATTTTCTATCATATCATTCTGCACCATTTCTTTCTTCTTCATTAGCTTTTCATCTTCTAACTGTGCTATTCTGATTTGATCAAACATTACTGGTTTTACTCTCAATTCAGCCAAAAGACTTCCGTCATCAATAAGACTGAGCTGTGCAAACATTGCTCTCAATTTAGTTGCAGCCTTTCTACTCAATGCGTCCGCTACCACAGTAGCTTTACCCGGATGTTAGTCAATAACACAATCATAATCTTTTAGAATTTTTATCCACCGACGCTGTCTCAAATTCAATTCTTTCTATGACAGAAGATACTTGAGACTTTTTTTATCAGTGTAGATATAGCATTTCTCACCATACAGATAATGTCTCCAAATCTTTAAAGCAAAAATCACCGCTGCTAATTCCAGATTATGAGTTGGATGATTACGTTCATAGGGTTTCAATTATCGCGAAGCATAAGCAATTACTCTTTCACTTTGCATCAGTATACACCAAGACCATTTAAGGAAGCATCTCTGTACACAACAAAATCTTTTTTCGACTCCGGTAAAGTCAATACTGGTGCTTCTGTTAACATTTGCTTCAACGTTTTAAAACTTTTCTGACACTGCTCACTCCAAAAAAATGAAACATTCTTTTGTACTAACTTTTTCATTGATAAAGCTATTTTTGAAAATCCATTTACAAACTTTCGATAATATCCGGCCAACCCAAGGAAACTACATACTTCTGACACATTTCTTAGAACTTTCCACTGAAGTATGGCTTCAATTTTCTTTGGATCTACTCTTATCCCATCTGCTGATACTACATGACCAAGGAATACAACCTCCGTTAACCAAAACTCAGGCTTACTCAATTTCTCATATAATTGTTTCTCTCGCAATATTTGCAAAACAATTTGGAGATGCTGTTCATGTTCAGTTTCAGACTTTGAATATACTAAAATATCATCAATAAAAACTACTACAAACTGATCCAAGTACGGTTGAAAAATCTGATTCATAAGATCCATAAAAGCAGCCGGAGCATTTGTTAACCCAAATGACATTACCAAAAATTCATAATGTCCATACCGTGTATGAAATGTTGTCTTCAATACATCGCTCTCCTTTACCTTCAACTGATAATATCTCGACCTCAAATCAATTTTTGAAAATACAGAAGCTCCTTTTAGTTGATCAAATAAATCATCAATGCGAAGTAATGGGTATTTATTCTTAATAGTTACCTTATTCAACTATCGATAATTAATACACAACCGCATTGAACCATCTTTCTTTTTAACGAATAACACTAGAGCTCCCTACGGTGATGTACTAGGTCGTATAAACCCCCGGTCCAATAAGTCTTGCAGTTGTACCTTCAGCTCCTTCAACTCAGTAGGTGACATTCGATATGGATGTATTGACACTGGATTTGTACCCTGGTATACTTCAAGCACAAATTCAACTTCCCGATCAGGAGGTAATCCAGAAAATTCTTCAGGAAACACATCAGGAAATTCACATACAGTTCAGATTTTACTGTATTAACTCTCAACTGAATTGGAATTAATAACATATGCTAAGAAAGCAGCACATCCTTGATAAAGAAGCTTACTAGCTTTAATTACTGAAAGAACACGAACAGTCCCACTAGTCCGAATACCATTTACTTCAATCTGATCACCACTTTCATTCTGAACAGTGAATTTCTTTTTATAACAGTCCAAAATTACTCCAAGTTCTGATAGTCAGTTCATGCCCAGTATAATATCAAAATCGCCAAATGGCATTGTAATGACCAATTTTGGCCCGGGCCCGTGCAAACACAAAACACCAAAAACAAAAAAAAACAAAACAAAAAATACAAAAAATATATAAAGCCCAACACAATGGCCCAATGCCCCAAAACAAGCCCAAACGACCTAAAATTTTGGTCACTGGAAACCCTAGTAGCCTCCAACGCCGACTACCCCCTCCATATCTCTATACGCAGTACCGTACGACCTCCACGCGCCACGCACACCTACAAACAGACAAGAAAACAACAGCAAATAGAAACAAAAAAAACAAGCAAATGGCAACAGGACAACAGCAAATAGGAAAAATGAAGAAAAATTGTCATTTTTATTTTATTTGTTTTGGGATTTCGGTTATAAAGCCAAAAACAATGTATTTTCGTTTTTTTTACGCAATATACAAAGAGGAACACATACTGAATAAAAAAAATGGGGGCATTTCGAAAGCAAATGAAAAGAGGTGACTTTTAGTCTTTATTCCGACTTGATTTTTATTTTCTTTCTTCGTGTTTTTTTTTATTATTTAGTGTATAACAAAAAAGGAAGGAACTAACCTGTGTTTGGAAGCCTTTGAATCTCTGCTTGTTTCATCATAATCGAGACTTAGTAGCGATTTAGAGATTGTGAGCGAAAATCACGAACTGTGGTCCAATGAAGCCTTGATTGACCATTGTTGGGTCGAAAGGAAAGGCAAGAGGATCGTCAATGGAGGGCTTGTCGATCGGCTGAATATTGGAGAGAAAAGTTTGATTTTCTTTCTCTTTTTTGAAGCGGCTAGGGGATTTTCTTAGGGTTTATTTTTGCTGCTATGGGGAACATTAGGTGACACCGTTTCAGGCTAAAATTAATAGCCTCAAAACAGCACTGCTTTAAAAAGGAGGTATTTACACAATAGGTCCTCCCCTTTTGTGCGTGCATTTGATTGCATCTTGTTCGCTCTATTTTGTTTTTTCAATTTAGTTTGGTAAGTTGTGTTCATTTTCAATTAGGTCCGCGCCTCAACAAGGATCTGGAATAATTCCAGTTTTAGTCCTTGTGCATTTGCGCACATTACGCGCCGGTCCCTATTTTGGTTTCTTTTATTTATAAATTATCCCTTTCATTTTTAAGTTTATTTCATTAAGCCTTTTATTTGAAATACTTATTATTTTAAAATTCATTTAATATTTTTATCTATTTTATTAACTTTGCTTTTTATTTATTATTTGTATTATTATTTTGAAGTTGGTTTTATCATATTTTATGTAATGTCTCATTTAAATAACTTTTTACATATATTATTTCAATGGTTAAATCATTAATTTAAAATTCATTTTTTTGTCTATAAAATTATTGTTTTGAAATTCTTTATATTATAATCTTTTAATAAATTAGTTAGTATTTCATGTACATGTTTCTTTATACATATCTGTACATATATAGCAAAATTAATTTAATCTTGTAGGCTTTTCCATGTTACTTTTATAAAGAATTATTCCAAAATCTATTCATATATGTGTTTTGTAAATCCATTATGTGTATTATATCTTATTGTGTATTTTTATTATTCTTTCATGTTTTATATATTATTTAAGTTATTATGTACATTGTCAATTTTTTTTAAATGAATTTGTGTTTAAAATATTTTACATATGATTTCTTTTAAATTTATTCTTATATTATATTACATAATCCTACATTATATATCTTTTAAATTATTATTATATGTATATATGTTTATTGATGTCTATGTTTAATCTATATACATTACTAAACCCATGTACTTTATACCTATAGTCTTCTTTATATATAAGTATGCTTTTAAGTCCATCATTTGTAATAAAGTCCATCATTTGTAATAAAAATAATTCAATCTCGAGTATGTTTCTATGGTATTTTTTACAAGCAATTATTTCTAGTTTATTTATATACCTATATACATATAATTTATGATAAAATCAATCCAATTTTTTTATATAATTCATATTTTAATTCCATGTTATTTTTGTATATAATTGCTTCAAAATTCTCCCATACGTGTATATATATATAGCTACATGTTTTATACCCATTATCCTTTCACATCTTATGTATTATATAGATTATTCTTATGGTAGGGATATTACCAATTTTAAATAAATGTTTCATGGCTAAATATTTAGTATTTTATTTGATCTAAATGTTTTTGTAACATCTATTTTTTTTACGTATATATATATTCTCGATTTTTCTTTTATAAATTATTCCGAATTCTAGCATATATTATTTGATTGTTAGTCCATCATTTTTAGTCCATTATTTTTATGTCGTGTTGATCCTATATCGTTTGGTATCTCATGTGTTAATTATCTTCCCGATATTTCTTGTATATTTGCTACATCATGCTTGCTCATTTTTATATGTTACCACATCAATTATTCTCCATGAATTATTGTAATCGAGTTACTTTTTCTAGATTAGCCCTGCTTAATTATTAGTTTATTAGTGGATCGTATCTCATACATATCCGTTATCCCGTATCATCATTTTTCACTTGGTTTACGAAATGTGTTTTTTTTAAAATCTTTATGATTAATTTTATCTGGTTTCAAAACGCATTAATACGTTTTAAGTTAGTTTTATAATTATTCATTTAAAAATTCTTTAAAACGAAGACGAGATTTGATATTTGGCAATTCGTAGAATCGTGCCCTAACGTGTTGGGTTGCAATTTCGCGTTTGCTCAAAATAATCGAATATCCCTTCAAAATTTCACTTATGTCTTCCAAAAATCCTTTAAAATAAGGGTGATGTTCGACATTTGACAATTCGCAGAATCGTGCTCTAACGTGTTGGGTTGCAATTTCTTGTTTGCTCAAAGTAATCGAAGATCCCTTTAGAGTTTCACCCATGTCTTTTAAAAATTCTTTAAACATAAGCGATGTTCGATATTTGGCAATTCGAGAATCGTACGCTATCGTGCTAGGTTACGATTTCTCGTTGGTTCAAAGCAGTTGAATATTCCTTTAGGTTTTCACTCATGTTTTTACAAAAAAAAAATTCTCCAAAACGAAAGTAATGTTCGATGTTTGGCACTTCGGGGAATCGTGCCCTATCGTGCTGGGCTGCGGTTCTCCGTTTGTTCAAAATGATCGAATGTTCCATTGGAACTTCACTTGTGTTTTCCAAGGCGAGTCAATGTTCAATGTTTAAGAAATTCGAGGAATCGTTCCCTACTGTGTTGGGTTTCGGTTTTTCGTTTGTCTAAATAATTGGGCATCCTTTTGTAATTTCCACTTTTAAACTTTTGGAAGTCGAAGTTTATCGTGTTTTCGAAGGTAACGGATCGTGTCTTATCGTGCTAGATGTGATGCTGTATTCCTCTAAAACAAGAGAATTTCGACGGTCAACTCGGGTTATTCAAATCTTTGTTCAAAGAACCACATTTTAAAAACATTTTTAAATCTTAGACATAAGAACAGTATTTAATCGATTTGGTACCAATTTTGGGCGTAGTGAGGGTGCTAATCCTTCCTCATGCGTAACCGACTCTCGAACCCATTTTCTCAAAAATTCGTAGACCAAAATCGTTGTTTTAGTAAACCAAAAATGTTTTATTAAAATAACCAAATTCTTAGGTGACCCGATCACACCAAAATGAAAAGATCGATGGTGACTCCCCGTTTTCTTTTTTCAAAAAGTCGATTCCCTTTTTTTATTACATTTAAAATTTTGAAAAAAGGATGGTTTCGACAGGCATAATCAACAGATCAATAAAAAAAATTTATCCTGAATCATTAATGGAAATCTTCGACATATCTGATTCATTAACATAGTTTGCCCCAATGGACTAGACACTTCTATCGTTGCTTTAGACAATTTAGGTTTTAAAATTCCCATCTCAACTAGTTTTGTATTAACATAGGAATGTGATGATCCTGGATCTATTAAAACATAAACAGGTTCTAAATGTAATAAGAATATACTGTCACTACATCATGAGCATCCCCCTCGTCTCGAGTTCTTACAACATATGTTCGGGCCAGAGCTCTTACTTCAGATTGCTGTGTAGCATTTTCACTAGCCTTTCTAATTCCACCTCTAGCAACTGAACCACTTCGGCCTAAACCTCGGCCTCTAGAAACAGATTCAGATCTTTGTGATACCGTTGGTGCTTCCTTACCAATTTTTGGACAGTCATTTACAAAATGATCAGTGGATCCACAATGGAAACAACCATCAGTTAACTTTCTACATTCTTCCTTATGTCAGTTTCCACAATATTCACATTCTGGAATTTCAACGTTCTGAGTTAAGCTTTTGATACTGCCAATAGATACAGTAGTTTGTCTCTTTCGACTTCTGTCTCCCCTTTCTGATCTTGAACTGAATCTTCCATTACCACGAGATTCCCTCGATCGTTTGAATTGCAGACTTGAACTAGCAGTTCTAGGACGTTTTCCAGCTAAACGGACAGTTTCGGACTTTTTACTCTTCCCTAGTACTTGCTCAATCATTTTAGCTCTTTCTACTAAATCTGCAAACTCTGTAATCAGTAGAGGCATCAATTGTAGTTGGAATTCATCTCGCAGTCCTCTTAGATATTGCTTGCATCTGTCAGCTTCAGTCGGTACAAATTCAATTGCATATCTGCTCAGTCTCAGAAATTCTCATTCATAATCCACTACGGACATATCTTTCTATTTCAGCATCAAAAACTCTTGCTTCCGGTCTTCCATATATGTCTTTCCCAAATACTTCTTCTGAAATTCCCGTTGAAAGAATTCCTAGTTTACCTGTTCTTCTAGTATATTCTGAATCACTGATTCCCACCATATGTAAGCCTCTTCTTGTAACAGAGAAACAACAAATACTAAACTTTCCTGTAGTGTGCATTCTAATTACTTCAAAATTCTCTTGGTAGTCTCTAACCAATTTTCAGCTATTGTTGAATCAGTTCCCTTTAATCCCAAAAATTCTGTAGCTTCATACTTTCGTAGTTCCTTAATAGGAGCTCGTCAGGTAGCAGGGGTAGAAATAGTAGCAGGCATACTTCCTATCACTCTTTGAAGAGCTTCGGCAATCATTCTAAATATTTTTGTATTATCCCTTCCAGTATTCGGTGGTTGGTTACCTACCGGGCTTACACTTGGGGTTGCAGATTCAAATTTATTTACATCACGTGATTCATCTCTACTGTATATTTCTTAATCGATACCCTCGATACTTTCGTCAGACATCTTTTACTCACTATTAAACAGAGTTAATTTATCAGTATATATATAAATCAGCATCCAATCCCGACTCAAAGTTAATATAATACTAGTATGTACCTTTAGACTCAATTTTGAGCTCGATTTAGTCCTTGAATCGACTAAACCTGAGTAGCTCTGATACCATTAAATGTAACACCCTCTAACCCCAAACGGTCACCAGAATATGGTTATGAGGCATTACCGAACTTATACACTAGCATTTATACAAAACTGAGTCATAAATTTGCATTCCAAATCGAAACTTCTCAAATTACACTATAAATTCCCTAATATGGGTCTATGGGGCCCAATACATGCTTTAGAAGTAATTCATGATTAAACAGGCAACTTTGGAAATTTTTCCTTGAAGATAGGGGCACACGCCCATGTGGCTTGAGACGTGGCCGTGTGGCCAGCCCGTGGGGTTCCCATGGCCGTGGAGCCAGGCTTGCACACATGACCGTGGGAATAGCCCGTGTGACATAAACAGAGAGCCACACGGCCTGAGCACACGCCCATGTGACTTGGCCGTGTGAAAATATAATTTCTGACCATTTTAAAGCTATTTTCACATGCTAAACACAACTAATTCACACCCTAACATTTACTCATAGTTCTTAAATCAAATATCATTCATTATGCCATTCAAACTTAGCAAATATTCATCCATTCACTTCAATACCTCTTAAGGATTATGTACCACAATTCATATCAAAATTATACTACATTATCATACTAGTCAAACTCATGTAAATTTAACTTCCAAAATATGCATATTTCATACCATGCTTCAACAATTTTCATGTTTATTCACTATCATGTACAAAATAACACTTTAACAACCTAGGTACATGCCATTTTACCAAAAGAAAAGTATTCACCACTTTGAGTTCGAGATTGGCTTGGACTGAGTCCTTAGCTTTCTTTCATACTTAGTCCTGCGTACGAAAACATACCGTACGCTGAGTATACACTCAGTGATATTTCTATAAACTAATGCTTAGAACAATAATAAGCCATCTATATGTATTGTAACTCAAAATATTTATTTTCGTAATCTTAATAGCTTAATCTCTGGTCTTCATCTTATAGCTCTTAAATGTAATTAAGTAATTCTTTACATATATTTCATATTATTTGATACCTTTTAATAATCATATAACAGTCACAGTCACATAATTAATAGCAGTCAGTCTTTGTCTTTAGTACTTTCATTTACCCCTATTAACATAACTCGGACCTAAACGGAAACACGAATCCAACCCACACACCGGGGATAATATACAGTGTTTCATCGGCTGAAACAGGAATACACTATAGGGTAACAGTAATAGTAATAGTAATAGTAACAGTAACAATCATAATCAGGTACGAAGTACCTCTTCGAAACGAATCCAGAACAGTCACAGTAGTCGACACATATAGTGTCTTATCGACACACAGCCGGAATATCCCTGAACACTTCAAATCCTATGGCATGCCAATTGTATCCGACTAGCCCGACACTGTTAATAGGGTATTCAAATCCTTTCATTTCAATACAGAAGTAGTAACAGTTTCCATCATATCATTCATTATACATTCTAACTTTTAAAAATAACAATTACATTGTATTAAATCATTAAGCATAGTTTATAGAAATACAAATCGAAATTCTCAGGTTTATTCGATATCCTCGTTCACTTTCTCCTTTCCCTTTTTCGATGACGTTTCCGGTGCTAAGTTGGCTATATAAAATTTAACATTTAAAATTATCAATATATGTTATTTAATAACACACTCTTTAATTTCCATGCAACTTTTACTATATTTCCAAGTTAGTCCTTCCACCATAACCATTCTTTTTCTTCAAAATAAATTCTATATTTTCATTCAATTATCACTTTAAACAAGTTTCAACTCTTCATATTCAATATAAAACATCAATTCTACAATTTAGACAATTTAGTCCCTACTATAACAAAACTTATATCTCTTTTTATTATTTAATCCTTCTCCCACTTCTAACTTGAATTTCTATCATTTTATCTCATAATTTTTCAATTTATACAACTTAATCAATATATAAAAATTCACTATCTTTCTAAATTTCAACATAAATCAAATAGTATTTCTTCCTAGCATTCCATAGACACCAAAATTACAAGAAAAAGGATTAAATTGATTTACCAATCAAACTTGAAATCTTAAAACCTAATTTTCCCTTTTCTTTTTCTTTCCCTTTTTCATTCTTTCTTTCCCTGCTAATCGTTCTTTCTTTCTTTCTTTATGTTTTATTTCTTTTATTTAATCAATATGTTATAATTAAATAATATAATATATTTTACTTTATATTACTATTTACTTATATAATAAGTAAATACATATATATTCATACATTTGTACCAATTAAAATAATACATTTGTATTTATAGTTACCACACACTTGTCATATAGGCTTATTTACTAATTTAATCCCTTGACTTTTCTATAGTTTATAATTAAACTTTCACACTTTATTCAATTTAATCCAAATACTTAATTAACCTTAATTAAGCTAAATTTACTTAATTAAAATCTAATTAACCTCTCACTTAACTTCGTAAATATTTCTAATAAATATTTACGAATCTAATTTTCAAAATCGAAAACCCAAAAACTCACTTTTCCAATGCCCTTAAAATTTGGGTCGTTACAGTGTTACCCTCATAGGATATTTTTAATCTCTTTTGGATAAATCCTCTCTCCGAGTATGATCATATTTTATCTCACGGTAATCATTACATCTTTCTTCACAAAAAGTCAATTACTATCAAATAGTAATTAAATCATTCATCACAAACACAAACAACTTGTGGCCACGTTTACTTTTCATCTATCATGTAATGCTAATAAGAGGATATCATTTACTTATGTATTGGATTATGAATTCAACTATTGTGAATGATGCTACATACTGTAGAAGTCGTATACCCAATGCACCAACTTTCGATTTTATTTGAATTTAGGCTGTTACTTACATCGAAGTATACGAGTTATACATACATAGTTCATCATCCACTCAAGACTAATGTATGACACAATTTAAATGTCACATGTGAATAAACTCGTAAACAAATTTAAGATCTATTCTTCTTGGGTCCAGTCCAATGTATTGTTAGTCCAACCAATCACATCTATATCTCTATATTCTGAGAGTTGTTCGCTTCGATGCCCAAGACAAGGCATCTTTCCAATTGGACTTGATATGTGGCAAATTAGCCTTTCAATCGGTTTACTCATTTTTGATTATACTAAGGACATGTTTAGGTTTGTCTACTAATATAAGTTATCTTTCTAGATTACAATCTGACCATGTAATATCGCTTAGTGGTAGTTTAAACATTAAAAAACTAATGAGCTAATATTTGCTTCTATTTTGCTTTACAGGCAAAAACCTTATTAGGACATTATACAGAGAATATTAATGTAATTCATGAATAATTTTATTAACTAATCTATTTAAAAAATTACAAATTTACAAACGAATAAACTATACTTAGGGCACAAAATCCAACAGTTTCCACACTCATGCGCGTGTGATAAGATTTCTAATATTTCGTAAAATAACTTTATTATGTTTTCTACTTTTAACATATAATTAAGATTTAACTTTCTAATGTTTTCTTATATTATATTTAGTAAAATAATTTTTAATTCAACTTTTAACATATAATTAAGATTTTAAAATATATATATTTTTTATTTTTTGATAAATTAATATATTATATAATATTATTTAAAAGTTCATGACAGAGACAACATTTCGAGATAAAGAATAAAAAATTTAAATAAAATAAAATTTAAAATTTAGTCATTATACTTTTATTTTTAAAAACTTAATTTCTTTACTTTTTCAACTTTTAAAATTTTGGTCCAATTGTTAATTATTTTAAATTATTTTGTTAAATTTATGTTCACTTTTGTTGTAACTTCTTTAGACTTAAACATGTGCCAACATGACAAGTTAAATGAGAAGTGCCCATGGCCAGCTCTCCAATTCCATTTGGGCGCCTTTGTGACTAGCCGTCTTGGATCCTTTGATCATAGCATGGGACCTAAACCACTCGCTCCCTCCTGGAGGACCTAAACCACCTATATCTAGGAAATGTCCACTCGTTTGGCAAGTATCTTTGACAGGTATTAGAGTTAGGGCTTGAAAAAAACCGCCCACCCCACACAATTGCAATTTAATTGTAGAAAGGTCGGTACATATGGTTGCAACTTGCTTTCCATATATGTCAAATAAAAATGTTGTGTATTTATTTTCAGGTACTTAGATTAATCCCATCATTTTCGTTTAACTACACTTAATTAATAAAAGTACTTGGATTAAGCTATTGCACCATCAATATCCAACTCTCAAAATGATTAATAATAGAAAATTCGAAACAAGCGGTGAACTAGAAAACTCGAAAATCACAAAATGGCGCGTCACGGTTCGAGTAACAGACTCTCGTATCCTGCTCACCCTTCAACCCTTTGCTCATGACTCATGACAGACAATCCTTCTCTCACCTCTATATTTACTACCCATTCTCCTCCCCTCCCTTTTGCCAAAACAAACCCCCCCCAAAAAAAACAAAGAAGCCTCTAAATCCCTCCCTCTCTCCTTCTTTCTCTGTTCCTAAATTTCCATCTCAACCAAACTCAAAACCATGAGAGAAATCCTTCATTTTCAAGGAGGCCAATATGGGAACCAAATCGGCTCTAAGTTTTGGGAAGTTATCTGCCATGAGCATGGCGTCGATCCTATGGGAAGGTACCAAGGAGATGGATCGTCTGATCTTCAACTGGAACGTATCAATGTGTATCACAATGTGGCTTACGGTGGAAGGTACGTCCCTCGTGCGGTTCTCATGGATCTAGAACCCGGTACCATGGATAGTATTAGATCCAGTCCTTATGGCCAGATCTTTAGACCTGATAATTTCATCTTTGGACAATCCGGTGCCGGCAACAACTGGGCCAAAGGTCATTACACTGAAGGAGCCGAGTTGATTGACGCTGTTCTTGATGTTGTTCGTAAAGAGGCAGAGAATTGTGATTGCGTGCAAGGTAATACATATATATTTGTCTTCGAAATCTATATTTGGCTAAATCTGCATGGATTTTTCGTGGACTTGGTTCTATTAATATGGCATTTCACTTTTACCTTAAAATTTGAAACTCTTATCCGTTTTGAGTTACCATATCACTTTCATGATAAAGATATACAATTGCTTTTGATTTTTTTTCTTTTAATTTTTCCAGCTTTTGACGATGACCACATTGAGAGGAAATAATCATTTTGACCTATCAAAATGAACTCTCTTGAATACAATTAACTGTGCAACTGATATGGAAGGATTGATTCTTTCGTCATTGTCTACCCTTTCAGCTTTAGTTGGATAGTGGTAGCTATTTACATTTTGTTCTAAATAGTAAACATATTTTATCGACGAGATTGAACTATGATTGGTAAGGCTATTTTTTGTCTGGTCTGAACCTCTGAAGGCAAAAAAGGGTATGGGTTTTTATCTACCTTCTATATATATAAAATATTATCTATATAAGCTGATCTGTGTTTCTATATGATTTATTTCTTATCGTGATTGTGATTGCCCCATCTATTTATCATTTTGTCCTTTTTCGTAACCACAATCTTCTTTTTTGGTAATAAAAGAGTGGTTAACAAATCAAACTAAATTGAAGCTCTTAACGTATTCTGGGCATCATTTTGAGCAAGGACCATGAGCTTGGAATCGGATGCTCAAAACAATGAACAACTCCATCTTGAACAGACCCAATCTTTGCCATAAAATCAGCCACTTTGTTTGCTTCTCTCGAAATCTTAGCAAATTGGACTTCCCAATCCCAACAGCAAATTTCCTGGATATTCCTAACAAGGCCTGTTGAGTGTTGGTCCGTACACAAGTCGATTAACATCCGAACCATCATCTCGTTATCGCTCTCAACGATGACCTTTTTGTAACCCGTTTGCTAAGCTAAACACAAACAATCCCATATTGCTTATAATTCAACTTGTAAAACTGAACCAGTCCCCATAAATCTGTTTTAACCAAGCAGCCAATTACCAGATTCATCTCGCAGAATTCCGCCCGCAGCCGCCCAAGGATTAGTCGTCGCAACTGCCCCATCCACATTAAGCTTACCCCAACCCGCTGGAGGAGAAATCCAGGTATTGACAGGGCTGCTATCCGTTCTCTGAAGAGAACCCGAAAGTTAACTGTGTGCAACATGCTTAGCCCAAAACCAGCATTGTCTAACAAGATCCTCAGCACTGCACGATTCCTCCTTCAAAATAATCATACAATGTTTTTTTCCAAATTTGCCAACAAGTTATGGAGAAGATAAAGCACCATGGGACGGACTCATTGCGCCAACCGAATCTGTCATAGATGCCATCCATTAACCATTGGGATAAATCTGAAGAGTAGAAAACGGACGAGCCTAATGTAGGGACCAACTTTGGCCATATTGATTGGCGACATGGCAGTCTCGTAAAGCATGCGAAACAGTTTCCTGATCCGCTCCACAAAGTTGACAAGAAGTAAACAATGTAAGATGGCGTCTCCAGCACTCATAATTACAGAACAAATGATTTTTCATTGCAAGCCAGAAGAAACTCCTAACCCGTTGCGTGACATGTAGCTTCCAAATCTTTTTCCAAACATTATCCTTGGGATCAAATGTGACTGTGACGGCACATTATATGCATTGGCAACAGAAAAGGGTTGTTGATTAGAACCTTGCCACACAAATTTATCTTCACCCTAGCTTCGCATGGGGAGGCATAGATGCGATCCGCACCAAAGCAAAACAATCAATTAAATGAGCAAATGCATCTCGCCTCCAAATCTCATTCCCATTCACCATATCAGCCTCCCTAGCATCATCCAAATCAATACTAGTCACAATTAAATGGTCTTTAAGCGGCCCTAAGTCCGAAATCCATTCATCCGTCCAAAATTTCGCTTTCTTATCATTGCCAACAGACCACCCAATGTGTTGTTTAAAAGAGTTCCAAATGTTCACAAGGGATCTCCATAAAAAAGAACAATTGGATCTTGCTAGCAAAGTTGGACAAGCTTACTCCTCAAGATCCTAACCCAATAGGCATCCGGCTTTGTCACCATACCAAGCCCCGACTTAAATAAAAAAAATAATTATTTTGAACCTCTAAATTCCTGATCCCTAGCCCTCCATTTTCAATTGGTTGGCAACAAGTTTTTCAATTGACAAGTGCAATCTTCTTCTCACCATTTCTTGGCCCCCAAACAAAATTCCTTGCAATTGTCTCAATTTTCTTGCAGACCCCGACAGGAATAGGAGCATAAAAAAATTAGGAATCGTTAATAAAACAGATTTAGCATGCGCATTATACCCAAGGTGTTCCTGGATTTTGTCAATAACAAACTGAAAAGTCTCTTGGTCACCCTCGATGAAAAAGAGGCATTCCCAAGTAGCTTCCCGAATCAGAAGCAAATCCCATGATACGACAAATAGAATCCGCACTAGATTCAGAAACATTAGTCGAGAAGAAGACTCTACTCTAGTCTTGTTTGCATTCACTTTGTGGCCTGAAAAGGAGCAGAAATAATTTAGCACATCAATAACTATTTTCGCTTAAAAATCATCTGCTTCACAAAAGGGAACTAAATCATCCGCGAAAAATAAGTGCATCCCTACTAAGTCAAATTGGTTTCCAAGCTCCTCGCATCACAGAAGCATCAAAACTTTGCCCTAACCTCTTCATCACTAGCACAAAAAGATAGGAGACAATGAGTCTCTTGTCGAATCCCTTATGTGTGCTTAAATTCATCAGAAAAGGAGCCGTTCCACAGGATTTGCATGAAAAAAGTAGATACACACTCATAATCACCTTTTAATGCATTTGGCGGAGCCTTGATGGCCCTTAATTGCCACTCTTACCAGCTCATCATCATATGAATGATGTCTTCACAGTATTATGTGTTGGCCACATTTTAATATCTGAATCTTGAAGGAAAATGAAAGATGTTAAATGAACAAGGAGAATAATGATTATTTTATCTGTCTAAGAATAATTCACATGGTAAATTACAGCGCCCATTCGAGTATCAGATTTATATTTTACCCAAAAGTTGAAGAATAGTAAGTATAAACCTATTATAAAAAAAAAGGGACTATTTCATTAGGTATCACGATGTGGGATACAAAGATCATGGCTCACTTCGTACATGTAAGGTATCTCGGGTGTTGCGAGAACTTTTCCATCCAGATTCCGAGTGATTAGCTGTTTGGTTCGTGGTATTAGTAAATTATAAAGCATGCATGATAATCTTATTATTCAAATTGAGTTCTTTTGCTAGTATGAAAGGGTTACTTTGAAAAAAATCCTTGAGTTGAACTGTTGCCAACTTAGCAATAAAGTCTTACCGGCAAGTAAACTATGGTTATTTTCATTTTGAATTGACTGATGATGCTCACTCCTTCATGTTACTTATGAACCAGGCTTCCAGGTATGCCATTCACTTGGGGGAGGCACAGGTTCCGGGATGGGAACTCTCCTGATATCAAAAATCAGAGAAGAATATCCAGATAGGATGATGATGACATTCTCTGTTTTCCCTTCACCTAAAGTCTCTGACACAGTTGTGGAGCCTTATAATGCCACCCTCTCTGTGCACCAGTTGGTAGAGAATGCTGATGAATGCATGGTCCTTGACAATGAGGCACTTTATGATATTTGCTTCAGGACCCTAAAGCTCACCACTCCAAGCTGTGAGTGATATAATCTTTTCATTTTGATGGAAAGTTTGCTATATAGTGTTAAAACAATTTACAACTCTGACCCTAACACTACACTTGTAATTTGCAGTTGGAGATCTGAACCACTTAATTTCTGCAACAATGAGCGGTCTAACATGCTGCCTATGGTTCCCTGGACAGTTGAACTCTGATCTCCGAAAGTTGGCTGTGAACTTAATCCCATTCCCACGTCTGCACTTCTTTATGGTTGGGTTCGCACCACTTACATCCCGTGGTTCCCAGCAGTACTTTTCTCTCACTGTCCCGGAGCTGACTCAACAGATGTGGGATGCAAAGAGCATGATGTGTGCCGCTGACCCTCGCCATGGTCGCTACCTGACAGCTTCAGCTATGTTCCGGGGCAAGATAAGCACCAAAGAAGTTGACGAACAAATGACCAATGTCCAGAACAAGAATTCATCGTACTTTGTAGAGTGGATTCCCAACAACGTTAAGTCCAGTGTTTGTGACATTCCACCAAATGGTCTGAAGATGTCATCCACATTTGTCGGAAACTCGACATCGATCCAGGAAATGTTCAGAAGGGTAAGCGAGCAATTCACGGCAATGTTCCGTCGCAAGGCCTTCTTGCATTGGTATACTGGTGAGGGAATGGATGAGATGGAATTTACAGAAGCAGAGAGCAACATGAATGACTTGGTGGCAGAGTATCAGCAATACCAAGATGCAACTGTGGAGGATGAGGGTGAATACGAGGAGGAGGGTCTTGAGGAGAACTACGAGTCATAAACTGTGTGGCCAATCACGTTTAAACCAAATGAGAATTGCAACCTTTACCTGCCTATGTACCTACTATTGTGTGGCTACTGCTGTTTGTTCAGTTCTCTGCTCTGCACTTGTATTTCCTAAGTTAATATTGTTTGCTTAATGATTTCTGGTTTACTTACAGCCCTCAAGCTGAATTTATTGATTCTTCTTAAAATACTACAAATTTTCAGAAAAGAAAGAAAAGAACAGCCATTTAGCATACATACATACATACATACATACATAGAAACAGCTGTCGGTTGAAAGAGAGACAATATGACATACACAGTGAGGAACAAAATGGAATGAAATTTATCATCATCTACAACGACAAACTAATAGAATCCCCAAAAAATTAGGAAATAGCCATTCATCATTATAATCAATTAATAATATATAATTAGAGGCGTCCGCATCAGAGTCATGGAAGTATGAGGTTCAAACATCGCTCGCATTAAAGTATCGGCGAGCTTCTCATACCCAAAATGATTCTCATCATTTGCATGCCTGTCTGGTCTATTATATTATAAAAATAATCAGAAATAAATGAACCAACTCAACCTCCATTGGAAATAGCATAAAAAGAAAAAGAAAATAGTATTACTGTTGTCGGAGTGTGGCAAGTTGCAGCGGCAAGTAGGAGAAGGATGTAGGCGGATTGAGATTATCAAAGTTTATATACCCAAGAAAGGTTCCCTAGGGTTGCTGGGAGAGTTTAACTTAACCAGGTCTAAACCCTGGAGCAGAACTAAGGTTAAATAAATGAACGCACAAGATTTCCTCTCTGCAGATTGGGAGTTTATGGGTTGAATGATAGATGGACAAGTACTTAAATGCTTTAGAGTGTCATCACGTGACATTCATCCTCGTTTGATTTCATAACCCCTCTCGCTCCATATGAAATCCAGCAGCCAAGGATGCTAACTCAGCTTAAACCCATATTCTCTAACTCACTAAAAAACTATTTAAGGTGATGAAACAAGCAAGAAAAGAAAAATATCGATTACCCAATGAATAGGTCAAATTTAAATTTATCTACAAGATAGAGATTTAAACAAATTTAAACTCCCTGTTATCTATATCCTTTAGAATTAAATTTTATAAAAATATTTATCGGTTCACTAGAATTCAAATAAATAAGTTTTTTTTTTTTAATTTATAAAAATTGTCTTATTTTCTTTGATGAATGCTTTGGGCTATTATGTATGCCTTGACCATAGGTCTCTGTGCGTGGGCAGTGACACTAGTGCATACCCTAGAGTTTTGAGGTTAGAAAACGAATTTTTATCTTTTTAGTCAAGTGCTATGTCCAAATAAAATGAAATGCTCCTTATGCTTACCAAACTGTTGTTACCTTATAGTATCTTATGATCACATTGAATCTCAATTTAAAGTCAAATCTTGGAACTCTTAAAAGTGAACAAAATTCTCTCGTTACTATATTCTTTTTTCATCTGCGATTTCACACTGAAAACTTTGCTTAAAAGATATTAAATGTCTTACTTCTTGACTCAAGAAGCATAGACTTACAAAGTTTGATACTATTGTTCTGTTAGATATTTAGATCAAACATGGTTTTCGAGAGCCACTCCACCAAACTTGTACGGTCTTGTAATAAAATGCTACGGTGGCGCCATAGCCTTATATTTATATGGCTGTTCCTGGAAAAAAATATATATATACTCTTCACAAGCAACCATAGGGTATCTAATCTCTCTTCAAGTTTACCAATTAATAGTAGAAGGCTTTGGATAATGGCTGATTTGATCTTCTTCCTCTTAGCCTTGTACTGGAGAACTAGCCAAAGATTAGCAACTTCTTTATCTGAATCGTTGACCCATTTTTTTTAATGCTTGCTGTTTCACTAGTTTCACAGCCATAATGCAGGTTTTCTTGTTGTTAACGAATAAGGATTAATCTGTCCTCAGACAACTTCCATTGGAGTCAAAGTGTCAGTGTCATTCATGGGTTAATCTGTCCTCAGACAACTTCCTTTGGGGTGTAAGAACATAGTTCTCCATTCAGCAGAAACAAATATAGCAGATTAAGGAGATTTTGAACACGTCCAGTCTTCCATTGAATGTTTCACTAAACAATGCAATGATCATTTAAGATCAGTTCAATCAGGCCGGGATTCAATTAGTATTGGTACAACTAATCAAATGAGTTAAAAAGTACTACAACAGAACAAACTAGAAACAATCAGTTATGGTGGAAATCAAAATTAGTTTGCTTTCTGTTTCTTCATTCTACTGACCAAAGTATTCTCAAAATCATCATCAGAGCTTTCGCTTTCTTCGGCCTTGCGTTTCTTAGTCTGCTTTGGGGCAACCTTGGAATCTGTTTTCTTTTTATTCGAAGAACCCGGGGAGACCATAGGAGTTCTCTTAACGGTGACGGATCCTGTACTACTCTTTACAGCTGAACCAGGTTTCATTGGGGAACTCAGCTTTTGCTGCTTAATCTTCTTCTGTTTCTTTTCAAAGACTTTCTTTGCTTCTGCTAAGGGGAGCAAACCAGACTCCATCATCCTGCAATCACATATCGGAGCATCCTTCTCAGTGAATGCATTCAACAAAATATAGTAAAGAGAATATATGTTCTCCAAGATGAATGAAAAAGTTATGCAAAGGATTTTTTTCTTTTCATTTCTGTGTGTAAAATCAGTTTAATCAATCGTGCACTATATTGATATGAGTTGATCGAATGGAATGGGTATAAAGAGATGACACTGATCACAAGAACCAAATAAATGAGACAAAAATATTCATCATCAATGTAGCAACATATTGCAGTATCATTCTTCCATCCGAGAAGAAGAAAAGTCTAAATGTAGCAACATATCGAATTGAAGAGCAAAATATTGAGGTACGAATCAGCAGATTATGACACTCAGCAAGAGATTCTGAAGAAAGCTTTCTTGCATTGTACAAAGAAGGATCACAGACCATTTGGCACAATATTAGCTGTTTCAGTTTCAGATGCACAATCAATTTTCTTTCAGATTGATGAGTTCATTGCAACAAAGTAATATATTTAGGGCAAGGCTTGCCCCATTGCGGGAATTAAAGAGGAAGGATAAGAAAAATTCTGCCTATTACAGAAGAAAATTCGTCACTTGGGACTTGAGAGACAGAAATAGGAATTACAAAAGAAAACGAAAAACTATCAATAGAACCAAAACCTAAAGATACACACTTTAAGTTGCATCAACTATCTGGGCAAATTTTTGCATTACTTCTATGAATAAACCCGACCAACCGAGGGAAATATAGTAACCCAAATGACAACCTTGACACCCCAAATCCGGTCAAGATTTTGTTTATTCACCATTCTTAATTGCACCAGTCTTTGTTAAGGCAAAGCTATCACAGCATTCAAGCACATACTGCCCCCAAGGAAAGTAGCAGACACAGCTTTCAGTTCTCAAATTAATGAGATCACAGCACAAACAGTCGATAAAATGACTTCTAAGCATCCACAATCCTTATATTGCATACATTACAGAACTACAACACGCCACAGATATGAACTACATTATCCAAAAAAAATTAATGCAGGAATTGGGGAATTATGTCTTACCAGAATTGTGCCATTTCACTATGGGGAATTTGCTGGTACATTGTTTCATAAAATATCCGCAGTGGATCCCTCTGAAATTCAACAGTGAAAACAATGATAAATTACTCAAAAAGTAGGAAAATAAATCCCCCCCAAAAAAAAAGCTTAAGTCCAGGTACCTCCTCAGGAGGATCCCTCTTCTGACCAGGCAAATCATAAACCTTCTTCTCCCGCTTCACTTCCTTCCCAGCAGCCGCTTTCTTTTCTTCCCCCTTTTTCTTCTTTTTCTTCATTTCCCTTTCCTTCAAAAATTTATAGCGGAAACAAAAATACCAAACACATTATCTTTTTCTTTTTCCCTGCAAATACCGAACAGAACAGAAGTCCTTTTTGACAAAGAGAAAGCACAAAAGGAATTCCAAAAACCTTATCTGCTTTAGTAGCGGAGCTCCTTTTGGAGATGGGTTTTTCTTCTTCATCGTCGCTCTCTTCCTTCTTGGGCTTGCTCGCTTTAGTAGTGGAGCTCCTTTTAGAGATGGGTTTTTCGTCTTCATCATCAGTCTCTACGGGCTCTTCTTTCTTCACTTTGGCTTCTTTGGGACGCGATTTCGAGTTAGAAACAGCAGCATTGTTGCTATTACTCGAGGGTTTCTTCTTACGATTCTCCGCCATCGAACTCAAGCTTTTGAGGTCCTCATTATCCTCTTCGGGTTCCTCCTTTTTCACTGACCTCGAGTCCTCAGACGGCATGCTTAATCTTCAAGAGAACAAACAAGTTTCTGCCTTTCTGCCCCCAAAGAAAATATACAGAAAAGGGATTGGGATTTTCCAACTGTTTCGGCGCAGAATAAATGTAAAAAAATCCTTCCGAGCTGCTGCTGCTCGGGTTTTTAGCTTGTGACAATCAGAAAATGGTTGAAGACGGGCCCTCCAAGCCCTAACCAACCACACGTTACGGGACCTAACGGCATCGTTTAAATGTCCATGACCCAAAACACAAAGTTGGCTACTTTTCTTTCTCTTCACCAAATTTAAAACCAAAGATAATGTAGGAAAACCCGCCTTCTTTAAATTTGCACGGAAAGAATAAATTATATTTTCTCTCTCTATATCTTCTTCAGAAAAACATATGTTTTCAACTACACCTCATCATCCCCGTCTTCACTTTGGGCACCTTCGATCTAAAATTTTAGGTATATCTTTTTTAGTTTCGGGAGCTTAAATTTTTTATCAACCATAATTCAAATAAAATATGCTAAATTTCAATCCTAATCCCTTCATATTAAAGTTTTTATATTATTTTTATATTAAAATAAATTTAAAAATATAATATATTGAAAACATTAAAATAAATATTTTCTAATAAATTAAAAATATATTAAAAAATTATATACTTAAATAATGTTAAAATAGTTGCAACTTAATAAATAAATGTCTCTAAAATAGTAGCAAAAATAATAACAAAATAATAACAACAAAATAGTAATAATATAATAACAAAATGGTAGCAAAATAACATCAGTAGTGAAAAAATTAGACAAATTCTAGCAGAGTCAAACCCGAACAAAAAAAATTTCTTACTTGAGACCCAATCCATTTTAAAAAAATATTTTACATAAATTCTTTCGCTTTTTAAACGAGGCTTATGATGAGGTTTATTTTCAAACCTTAATGATAATTAGTTCAAAAGAAATAATTGGTTAATTATAAGGTTTGGTCATTCAGTTAAACTTTTATTATTATTATTATTATTATTATTATTAAGGATAAATAAAAAACAACAAATCACTTCTATGGCCATTCAAAAGGTTTAAATAATCAAGCAGGAAAATGCTTTTAATTTTATGTTTAATATTTACACATTTTATTAATTTGATCCTAATTTTAAAAAATAAATATTTTTAAAAATTTAAAAAATTAAAAAGTTATTAATTTCTCCTAAATTTCTAGAATCAAAATCGATTTGATAGAATGTGTAAAAATTAAACACTAAATTTATTATTATACTAATTAAAGTCGTTATTAATTTTCCTTAATTTACTTCGAAATTAACAATGACTAAATTACTCCATTTTTCTGAAAGAATCAATTTACTCAACATCAAAACTTCACAAATTTTGATAGGCTCTCTAAATTATCTTCTCATCACCTTTTTTTTTTTTACCTAAAATGAAAAATACATTCACTTTTTGTGTTAATCACTTACTTGCTTTTCACATTATTGGACGAGTAATACAGTTAACTCTTCCAATAACAGTACTATTTATCTGTTCAGATTTTACCTGTTATATTATAGCACGAGACTGATATAAAGGATTAATTGTATGAGCATAATAGCATCCACCACTTATAAAAGGAAAACACATCCAGATTGATATAAGAGGATACAAACATATAACATATCCAGATTGATATAAGAGGATACAAACATATGCAGATTCATTAATAATTAGCCTTGTTGACACACTTTTTTTTTCGTTCATAAAAATACACAAAACACTTGCTCCAGGGTATGGAACTAATACATATTGCACAAACTACTTAAGACAGACGTTGATGGAAAAGCAAGAAACGAAAATGATGGTGCAGAGTCATCTTGTCTTGGGAGAGGAGGTTTTCAATCTGGGAACTTTAAATGTAGAAGTGAACAATTTTGGAGTTTCAGATATGGGTTTAGCATCTTCCTTTTTTCTCTTCGAGCTTCTACTTCCCTGAACGACAATAAGAAGTTAACATTTGATTAGACAATGAATCTTTCATGCTATTAACATATATAGATGTCATAACAGAACATGTTCTGCCTGCAAACTAACATAAAGAAGTACCTTTTCATTCTCCTTCTGAAGATCAGGAACATGAGAAGCAGAATTTTCTTTCTTCACAGTAATGTTACATGGATCCCTGCCACTGTTCTTACCGCTCATGACATAAGTTCTTCCGCCTGCTGCGCAACGTTTTATTACAGGTGTACAAGAAGCACTTCTCGACTTCCTTAACGATTCTACTTCCCCAGAAGTTATAGAAACTTGTTGGAATCTACTAGCATCAGCCTTTTTCCGAGACAGTTCCGCTTTTAATCTCTCGATTATTTCATCCTTTTCAGCATTGGATGACCTGAGCTCCCCCATACCGGACATAAGTGCCTCAATTCTCTTGTTAGCCTTGTCTAGTTCAGACTGCTTGGTGTTTAATTTATCAGTGTACTGACTTTCCAGAACATTAAACTGATTCCATGCAAATTTATTCTCTGCCACAAGTGCAGTGACTTGACAACTCTTTTCCGAAACAAGATTTTTGTATTGAAGCTGCAGCCTTCGTATATCGTCTTCCAACGCCTCCAAAGTAACAGACTTGGAGCCACTACGCTTGCGTCCCGACGTCCCTTTTTTGGTTTCTATGGGGGCCCTTTGAGAAATATCCTGAAAATTATTAAAAAGCTTAGAAACTGTACAATGGATATGATTATGCAAAGAAGAAAAGCCATGGGAACATACTTTTGAATTTTTACCGAGGATATCAAACCAGATTCTGAAATCAGTCAGTTCATCCTCCGCTTCCTCTGTAGTAAGCCAATTTAAAAAAAAAATCTACAAACATCAGACCATAACTAAATTACCAAAAAAAAAAAGAGCATAAAATCAAAACATGAATCTAATTCAACATAAAAGAATTCGAAACCAAATTTAACAACCACCATTACATCACAAGTTTGTTTCTTCCCTAGTGAATTTGACCAAAATATTAAGACGAAAAAGAGCAGGTACCTAATTTCATTTTGCAAAGATAAGCTTCTCTGTGCTTCAATCCTACCATCATATCGGCTTTTGTAGCCTCAAGCACACGTGCCATCTCTTCCGATTCCAAATCACTTTTCATCTAAACACCAAAATATAACCAAGATCTCCAATATGAACCCTCCGATTAGGGGAGCAAAAAAAACCCTGAATTTACAAAAAAAAAAGGGTCAAAACCCTAGATTTAGAATTCATACCTGAGAAATGTGATCTTCGTAGAGTCGAACATCAGAGACCCAGCGTTCATATTGCATTTTGATCCGATCTTCGAGAATCTTTCTTTCTTTACTGAGAGTTTCAAGCTGTTGTTGCTGGGTTTTAAGCATCTTAACTAAACCCTCAAAGATTTTGTCCCACTTTTGACGCTCTGACGAGTCTTGAGACCGCGTTTTCGCCCCCATTGTGGCCTTCTTGATAGCAGAATTACCAGAAGATGAAGATAAAGAAAATGATAGTGAGAAAATTCCAATGTTGCAATTTGAAAAGGGACTTCAACGGTCTGATTTTTAGTGTATTTTAAAGCAAAAGGATAGGGGGTAATACTAACGTACGCACCTGACGTACTAATACCTTTTCGCTTTTTGGGCTCTCACTTGGGTTCTGAACTGAAACGCTTAGCCCATCATAAACACTTGATTTAATTAGAAAAATAAATAAATCACATTTAGTGTAAATACATTTAATTAGAAAATTTCGAAAACCCGTTTAATATTTATTTATCAAACAAATTTTAAATAAAATAATTATATCCTTATTATTTATATATTTATTTTCTATTAATTTTATTCATTTCTCTATCTTAAATAACAAAATAATGAAAATTTAATTATGCATTGAAGTATTACAAAATTGAATATATTTGAATTGTTTCATAAAAAATATATTTTACTTTAATTAAAATTAAATAATTCATATTTATAGTTAATTTTGTTAAATATTAATTTTTTTGATGAATTCATTAAATTAATTTAATATAAATTAATTAGTATTATTATTTAGAAGGTTTTAATGGAAAATAAATTGATTAAAATATAAAAGGAAAAATAAAGGAACAATAAATTCATCTTTTTATAATCAAAATTAAATATTTTACATGTATTTGCGTAAAATTTATTAAAAATGAAATAAAAAGTAAAAACAAAGAATAAATAAAATATATTTATCACTGGTAACAACTTTTTAAAAATATACTTGGAACAAGTGAAGACATAATTTTAAATTAAGAAATATTAATTATTATAAAATTATCAATAATATTTGAAAACATTTAACCCAATAATAAATTTTAAAATTAAATTATTGTATGTGGGAAAATTTACCCAAATAATATGGAAAAGATATTTTTTTTATTGAAATGATATGGTGCTATTAACTAATGTGATTATTTTTCATTTAAAAAAGTTAAAATATGTTACAAGTCCCTTTATTCTTTGTATATCTAAAATTTAGTCATTTATTTTTATTTTCAAAAATTTAATTTTATATTTTTTAAATTTTAAAATCCCAGTCCAATGATTCTGAAATAAACAAATAATAACTTTGGTAACCGTGCAACAAGAAAAACAATGTTGCAATGAGATTGATTTAATAGAAAAATTTTAACAATGTTAACAATTGAACTTATATTTTTAAATTTGAAAAGCGAATGATTTAATTCCTTAAAATAGAAGTAAAGGGATTAAAATTCAAATATATGAAAATAACAAGGACTGGAAGCAATTTTAACCAAAAAATAACTAATGGTTTTATTTAATTATTATTCTAAAAAAAGTATTTATTAATTATTTTGACATTAATTTAATTTAATTTAAAAATTAAGACGAAAAATAAATGTAAACACTTCATTGAACAATGAATTTAGTGGGAATGCCAGCGAGTTTGCTTATATATAAAAATGTATAAATTTTTTTTAAAGTTAATTTTTATATTTTTATTTGTAAGATATTATCTTTGCATTTTATAAAAATTAAAAAAGCTCATTCCATTACTAGTAAACACGTGAATGGCAATGATTGATTTGTACTCGTAATTTACATAAACTTTTATATATTAGAGGTTTGTGTAAGTTAGAACTAAGTAAAGAGAGCACTTATCAGTTCATATGTGAGTGTGTTTGAGATTGTAAAACTTTTAGTTATTAGTTTTACAAACTAAATTCTCAGATAGAATTCTTCTTTAGGATATGTTAGAATTAGGTTCATTGGTTGTATTTGTTTCAATAATAGTGGGTTCATCTTACCGAGTTAGACTTTATAGACATAAGGAAACTGAACTTCGTAATCAATTTGTTGCCCCCTATTTTTATTTTGTTTTTCGCAATGCTTGCAGAAGTACTCATTTCCGTAACTACTTCTGCTTATATTATATATATATATATATATTTTTTTTTTTTACAATTATCAATTAGTTCAAATAAATATTTAAACAATAATTTGATTTTTTTATAAAGGATAAAAAACAACTTTATAAATAAACTTATTTTTACATACCAAATATTAAAATTACATCCCAAAAAATTATAATTATTAAAAATAATTTTCCATCAAATTTTAAGATTTAATATAAACTATCAATAGAAGTGTTTTGCCACTAAAATATTGGAATTCTAAACTTTATTTAATTTGGTATTCCTTAAATATCATATTTCTAGTTCTAAATATTGGAATGTTAAGTTTAAACTTTTGTCTGCAGGAAAATCAGAAAATCAATACTATAATAAAAAATATATACATTAAATCAAATTAAATATTAGACCCAATATGTAATTTCAACTTTAAAACTTAAAAATCTTAAAGCGTTGATCTTTATAAATAATACCAAAATCTCAATTAAAAGGATATAAAGAACATGTTATGTTTTTGGTAGTTTTTAAGTAACTTGAATTATATGGGATTAATCCATAAATTGCTATTTAAATTATACTTTTTTTATTTAAATATTTATATATTTTTTTGTCACAAGCGATACTTAAATTATTATTTTTCTTTAAGTTGGTATCTCCGTTAATCAAACATTTAAATATATTTTAGGGTAGACTACATCATTAGTTACTAAACTATGGGTAAGTTTTCATTTTGATCGTTTAACAAAAAAAAGTTACAATTTGGTCATTGAACTATTCAAAAGTTTTCATTTCAGTCACCGGGTTGTTAAAAATCGACACTATATGGTTTTTTCTATTCGCATTGTCTACAGCAATTGAAATCTCTCTTTTCCCTTCTTTTCTATAATTCAAATTTTTTTTTATTTATGAAATAACTTTGGATGTCACGAATCTACAAACCAAAATTAAAAAAAAAAAGATTCTTCGATTTCCGACACTAACCGTCAAATCAACTTGGGTCTAAGGTATGTTCTTCTACTCATCGATGGGTATTGATCCACCGTACCGATTATCGAATCATTGTTTGGGACTCGCTGGCAGAACTTTTAACATCCTATTGATTTAAATAATTTTTTTTTGAATAGTTTAGTAACTTAAATGAAAATTTTCAAAAGTTTTCATTTTAGTTAAGTGACCAAAATGAAAACTTACCCATAGTTTCGTGACTAATGGAGTAGTTTACCCTTTATTTTAAAAATGGCTTAACTGTAAATTAGTACTTAAACTATACCCTTTTTTCAAAGTTGGTACCTAAAACTTTTCTTTTGTTACCAAATTTACACCAAAATGCTATATTCATTATAAAAAAAAATTCTAGCCAATAATAAACCACCACACTATATAAACTGAAAAAATATTTTCCTTAATACTCTTATTTTCATTTTTTTCTTTTATATTATTTATCTCCCTCTTTATTTCTTTTTTTCTTTTACATTATTTATCTCCCTCTTTATTTTTCTATTTTTTCTTTTTTCTTCCTTTATAATGTCTAGCAATACCACTAATACTTGAAATTTACCCTCCTTAGGTTGAGACGTTGTCGATTAATTATTTTCATACTTCACCTCCTAGTTGCTATATTTGATGAGATCAAAAAGGTTATTTCATCGATCAAAATTAGTGTTTTCAAAACTAGACTAGGAACCAATAGGATTGTTGGGCCAGAGATAAGGGTTGAATCAATTGACCTGCAAACTGATACATACCAATTGAACCAAGCTAAAAAAATCAGTTGAATCGAATTTCTCTATTTTCTTAAATATTTTTATTTTTATGAATTTTAATAATTTATTTGATTGAATCAAATGAATTGATCAAATCAGGAACTGGTTCCATGACTAGTTTAATCTTTAATCTAGTTCTAAAGAAAGAAAAGAAAAAAGAATATATATATGAGAGAAATAATACTTTTCTATATTTTTTTTATCACATGTCAAATTTTAATTGGTTGTTTTTTAAATAGACTTAATAGTTTAATTAACGATTGGACTAACAGAGGCACCAACTTAGAAAAAAAAAGTTTAGGTACCACTTGTGACCAGAAAAATATTTAGGTATAAAAATGTGAAAGAAAAAAAAAGGACATAGTTTAGGTATCAATTTGTAGGTTAAGCCTCTTTTAAAATAGACTTAATAGTTTGACTAACAAATATACAAATTTAGAATTAGGTATCACTCATGACTAAAAAAACAATTTAGATACCAAGATGAGAAAAAATGTATAATTTAAGTACAAATTTGTAGGTTAAGCCTTTTTATAATCATGCAACACCTTTCAAATGTGACTATAAATGTGAAAACAACATTAGTCCAAATTTAACAAAATTAGAAAGATTAAGCCGAATGAATTTTAGCTCGGTTGATATAACATTGTTGTTAGTATAGGAGGACGTGAGTTTTGAGTGCATTAAAGAGTGTTTATCTTCTTATCTAAAGATTAAAAATGGGTTATAGGTAGTTCTAAATATTATATGAAGAAAAAAAGTTAAAATATCCTTCAATTCTAAAACTCACTTGTTAGAGGTGTAGCAAAAAATTATATTATAATAAACCGAAATTTATCAAAAAAAATGTTAATGGTATTAATAATTGAAGTTGCATTTTCAAATTCAAATAGTTATTTATTAAAGAAGGAAATTAAATTCGTAAGAGAATGTATTTTTGTAATGCAATAATTGATTTTTGTATTGCACAATTAGGCATTGGCTGCTAAGAAAGCAAAGTAGAGGAGGGCCCTGAAACTGAAATAGTATAGAGTGGGGGGTCGTTTGATCCGTTGGGAATAAGATAGTTAAAGAGTCCCTCTCTTCCGCCATAATGAAACAGGCGAAGCGAAGCCCATATGAACAGATATTCCAGTGAAGTGGACGCGAAGCAACGAACCTCCCCCTTCCCTTCCCTTCCCTTCCCTTCCCACCAATATTATTATAATTGCTTTTGCTCTCCTCTCTCTAATATATTTAACTAACAACACCCTTCACTGCTTCCCTAACTTTCCATCTTCCTTTGTCTGCCAAAACTAGTTCAGCAGCATGGACCGTGAAGGGGGAGTTGTGATGATGAATAGGGCAGAAATCGATACCAGGGCACCATTCAGGTCTGTCAAAGAAGCCGTTGCCTTGTTCGGTCATAAAGTTTTATCTGGCCAGCTTTATCCCATCAAGCTCAAGGAGGAGGAGGTAACCTCCTTCTCATTTGCCCATGCTTTAGTTCACTACTTTGATTTATTAATGGTTCCCAAATCCCTGAATACTATTGTGTTTTGCCCTTCTTCTTATTAAAAATATGTATGTTAGTGTATTATGAAATATTTCTTGATCAAAGAGCTTTACTGTGGTGTTTAAACTCCAGGTAATTTCTTTATCTGATGCTTGCTTGTCGCTGAGTGTAAGTGTTATCGGTGTAATAGTAGAGAGAATATAAATATAATAATTATCAGGGTGCTTACTTTAGCTTTTTTTAAGGAATCATTCTCTTACTCTTGATGAAGATATCTCCATTAAAAGTTTAAAAATGGAGGATTATCTATCAAGCAAGCAAGCATATCTGTTACAGTACTTCCCTGAAAATATCCATATATAGTCTTCTAAATTCATCAACTGAATTAATAATCAGGAAATGTTAGTTTACCAAGTTCATTTATGACAGATGCATGGGCGTGAAGGCAGTGAAAATGGTTGTTCAAGGCTTGGAACTGTTACAGCTGAACTGGAAGAGACAAAATATAACCTTGAAAAGGCCAGAGAAGAGAGTTTGATGATGGCGAATTGCCTGTGTGCTCTTAAAGAAGAGCTCGAAAGAACAAAGACCGAACTGCAGCAAATGAAGGAACGACAAACCGAGAAACTGATGATGGAGTTCGAGATGGAAGATGTCAAGATTGTTCCAGGCTCCGCAAGATATGAATTCAATGAAACACGCACGTTTAACGAAGAAGGTACCACCGAGTTTCAAAAGAAGAGATACGTGACATTTTCAAATCAACCTTGTTTGACTCAAGTTGTTGGTCCACAAGGTGTGGAGAAACTTGAGAGGCACCCTTCATTGCGCAAGAAGAAGAAGAAGCCATTGATCCCTCTGATTGGAGGGTTATTTTCCAAGAGAAAAGGGAGTCAATAAGTTCATAGTGCCAACATAAATAATACCTTATAAGATTTTACTTTAATTTTTGTAAGGTTTCATATTTCTCTTGTATGTACACGCCTAGCAAGTTTAATGTATAAGAAGGGCGTAGATGTTTTATGAGAGAGTTATATAATAAAAGATCACATAAATCACTACCTTAAAGAATAATCCAAAACTTAGCTTAATTGATTCATTATATTCAGGTGGCTTAAAGTTCGAATCTCACCATTGAAGCATCAGAAGCGTCGAGAAACCTGAAAGAAATCAAAACCAACAAAAACATATCTCATGTGAAGTGTACAAAAGAAGAACAAAGTAACATTCCAAGTTTCCCAGTGTCTCTTTCTATGGTGGATTCGTAACCCACGAAGGAAGAGACTAATCGAATATATATTCATTCCAAAAAGCTGCTATGCATTAATAAAATAAACTTCCAAACGAAAAAAACAAGGAAAATATAACGAAGAAGATCAGCAGCAGCAGCAGCCAAAATTAAAAATATGATGATTAAACAAAAACATCAGATTTTCGACCATCATAAATCCCTTCTTGCGATGACTTGTTGAAGAACTCAATGCAGTCAGCAATGGCCTCAGTGTAATGGGAGTGAGAAGAGTAATAAGAGCTGCATGAAGTCTTGGGTGGATCGAACCTGTCGCAGCAGTTATTTTGCTTGGCAGCCATAGTTGAGGTGCTAGAAGGTCCACCACAAGGAAGGGAAGAAAATAAGAGCCGCATAAGGAACTTGCGGAAACGATGAAAGAGTTTCATTGCAGATCAGAGAAAGAACTGGCTAGAAGGGTATGGTGTTTATTGTAGGGTTTCACTGCTTCATCGATCTTTCACTCTGAGGCAACATTGTGTGAATTTGTAGTCTCTCTCTCTCGGAGGTTTTGGCTTTGCCACTTTCCAGATACCCTCGGGCTATCATGTGTGTGATTCATTGTGAAGACATTAAAAAGTTCGAGGTTATGAAAAGGGTGTGTTTATCCATGTGCCCAAATCATTTGTATCTGTGCGCTTCACTTCACTTGTGTTCTCCTATGTAGTTTTGTTTATTCTACTTTTAACTGTGAATATATATGGGATATGTCTATTGCTTGTTTACTATGAATGATCTGAAGTAAGCAAATCCATGGATGAATGTACATGGAAAGTTTTAAAAGGCAAGGTGAATGATGAACAGTGACCCTCATTTGTCCCATAAAAGAACCCTTAAAAAGTGTCTTTAACCCAAGACTTGAACATTTGTGGGGCCCATATACTCATACACTTTCACTGTGTTGATATCAAAATCCGCCATTAAAATTTAAAAGCTAAAAAGAATGGCGAAATAAAGTGGAGGCGCTGGAGCCGGGCATGGGTAGTATGTTTATTCATGTTCTTTGGCGGCCTTATTAACAAAGCTATGATCATTCATTGATTAGGTAAGTTTGTCTAATGCAGAACAAGTACTATGTTTTTAGGCATTCCAAAGGCAAGGAATTTGTGGTCCTAACAAGCTAAAATTCATAGTTTTTATCCTCCGTACATGGACCAATACAAAAAGCAAGTCAAAGAAACGAACAGTAGGGAAAGCAAAACAAATTATCTGAAAAAGTTGGGGTGGGGGGGGGAGAAAAAAGAAAAATTGGAAAGAGTGAAAGATGATGAGAGTTGAGATGAAATCATTAAGAGTGGAGGGTTTAAATAATGATTCGGTTAAGACAGACATACATACATGATTGTGTCCTCGTACTTGAATCTTTAAACTAATTAACACAAAAAGGAACAATCATGAGCTTTTACCACATTTCCTGTTAAGTTTCATTAACAAGATAATAACATTACTTGCTTTCTTTTCTTAAATGATGTGGTTTGGATCTCTGCCCATTAAATCGGTTTAATTATTTAAAACATAAATCCAGTCATTTTGATCACTTTATACTAAACATGTTTGAACAAGTTCACCACAAAAATCAAGCCGCATAATTTACTTTAAAAATATAACAATTTTACCCTCTAACGAGATGAAAAGTGACCACATACATCATGTTTAACCATTTCCAACAATCAAAGCTATGTAGATTGCAACGTTCATGTTCAAACATTTCCTTATAACAGAAAAAAAAATGCTTGATATACAAGACATTATTGTTTTTTTAAGTCATTAATTGGTAAAATGTCACTTCAAAAGTTGATAGGAGATCAGAAAAAAAAATCAAAAGACTACCTTATGGCCACCTTCAAAATATGTAATCTAATAGAAGACAGAAAAGAGGGGGGGAGAAGCGACCATCTTATGCAATAAGACTAACGCAAACAAATCAAGAAAATAAACCCACGTTACATAATGCCTAACAACGAAGGACTTATCTTTTACCCACAAGGAAACCCCTAGCCACTCGAACAAGTAGTATACAACAATTCAAACATCAAATGAGTTAAGAGGAGCTTTAGTGGTTGGGGGGCCTCCGATGACCTCTCCTGTCTAGTGCAGAATATGGGTTTCCTCTCTGTTGTTGGCTACCCCCATGCTGTTGGTTGCTGCCAAAATACTGTTGACTACCCCTATGTGGCTGGCTTCCTCTTTCTTCATAATCTCCTCTCTGATGATGATGATACGATTGGTTACCTCTTTGTTGCTGCTGGTCACGGCCCCTATAAACACCCTGGTTCACGCCACCTTGTTGATATAAGCCATACCCTCCAGAAACATTTTGGTTGGCCTGCGGAGCCATTCTACCTCCCCACTGCTGATAACTACTGTTTTCAGGTGCCTGGTACCTACGGCTGCTGTCATAACCACCTGGATGAGAAGGATACAGATCAGCCTCTGCTGACATTTGTGCCATAGGAATGTGCCTTGCCCGACCATCCTGATAATGTCTTGGAGGGTAGTGCATGTTATTGGCAGCTTCTTCGTTATTTATTTGGTAGTGATGGTAGCCTTGGGAATTTGGATGACGTGATGGAGGATTCTGAGAATATGGGTAACCTGCACCAGGATAATCTTGTCTAGGAGGTACTATTCTAGGCTGCCCCTGGTTATGATACCCATAATTTGCATGGGAATTGACTGATGGGTTATAGGGAGCAATGGCATATGATGAAGCATGTATATTATTGCCAAACCCGTTACGATCCATCTTCAACTGTAAGCTATTAGTAATAAGTCTGTGTGATGCATCCTGGCCAGAAACAGATCCAGAAGAGTTATGCCTGAAATGAGAAGGTAAAAACATATGGTCAACACGGAAGTAAATGGTTTCTCGCACTGAATGACAAGCACTGTGGCAAGGAAAAAGGGAACTTCAGAAACAAAGATAAATATATTATCTTTTGAACACTGACCTATCCATTTGATGCCCTCCAGCAGGCTGCCTCCCATTTTCCCAAGGTCTCCTCCCAGAATCTTCATGCCATAACGCAGGTGCAGGTTTTAAATCGCTGAACTGCACCATCTGTGAAGCACAATATTGAAAACTATCAGCAGAAGTCATTTGACTAAATCTATAAAGAGAAGCATTTTTTTTTACTCCTGTTGTTAAAGGCAAGCCCACTCAATACATTAATTATCCCAACTTCTTTTTCCTCCTTTCTGGTGTGTTTTAGTGGATAGAACAAGCTTAGTATAGTTTCATACTAAAAATTTGCTTCTGGCATGACATTTTGAGGATATTGTACGTAAGCAAGTGGAAACTATTTTTTCATAAAAGGCCCCAACAATGCCATCTAGACGTCCTTGAGTTTGGCAAGCAAGAAACTTCACGAGGAATATAAGTTGGCAGGATTAAACTAAAGTCTACTGCTTTAATTGGTCACTTCTCATATTTACAAATTCAGAAAATTAGCTATGGGTACAATATTTGGTCAGCTACCATATCCAGATAACTTCAATGAGTCAAGCACAAGCTAAGTTGAGATGACACAGAACAGGCAAAAGTAGATCAAATTAAAGGTGATACAACATTACTAAGCAGAACATACCTTAGGAGGGAATGCAACTCCTGGTGGAGGATGGGTTATATGCTTATGAGCTCTTGGAAGTCTATATATACAACATCTGTAAAGCAGGCATGCAAGATAGTTAAGGTATCTTCATTTAAAGACCTGCCCCATGCATATGATCAACAAATACGTAAAGCATCAATAATTAAAGCCTACATGACTTCATTGGCCAAAATATCTTCCATGTCCTTGATTGGAGACCTGAATACAGGAGGCTGTGTATCTCCAGCACAAGGGGATATGTAACCATTCATCCCATCACTGCATTCATACCTAAATAAATCAGAAAAAAGTGGGACGTGTCTTAAATTCAACTAGCATGGAAAATAGTCAAGGCAGACTGAATTCTAAATTATATCCCACCTCAAATCAGGTTTGACTTCCTCCTTGACTTCAATCCGTTGCCTTTCTGGCAATTGTTTACAACGACTGTCAAGAGAAAAGATTTGTTCAGAGAGGCGGTGTGATGCAGCCACAAAAAGCATGTCACACATTGTACTGTTTCTCTGTGCTTCTTCCTCCTGCATAAGATTGTAGCATTTAAGAGGCAGCTAAAACAAAATTCAGTGAGAGAATATAGATTCTAAACCAAAGGAAGAAAGAGTGCAAGGGACACATGAAATGATGACTTCAACAAAGAGCCATACCGTCAAAGTGTGTTCTATTTTTGCAACCTCAGCAAGAAGTCGCTCTTCATCAATGAAAGGCAATTTTGCAATACCCTTCATAAAGAACAACAAATAGATCAACTTTCCACTTCTGGAAAAGAGAATTTCTATAAACCAATTGGCATATGAAACTAAACCAAATGAAAGTAAACGGTAAACCTACCTGCCAAGAATACCGCTTGCCATTCATGTCAACTTCAAAATCTGATAGAGAGAGCAAGTTCAAGTTTATGGATCTTATGGAAGAAGTTAAGAACAAAAACATATGATGCATGTTTGTTTAGCAAAGTTGCATACCGGTAGGATAAAAATCAATAATGGGTGAATTTGGATCAGTCATCAACTTCCTATATTGTTCGGGAAGGGCATGGGAACTGCAAATTAAATATATTATAGTACCATACTGGATCAAAAATTTAGATGGAGAACAAAGCAGAAACAAGTAACAGTACCTTGCAGCAGGAAAAACCCCCAATAACTGATTGAATGGTTTGAAGGGGGAGCCCAACTCAAACTGAATATCAAGCTGGCCAAGATCCTTCAGATCAGATGCAAAAGGTGCATAATGGTAAGGATAAAACCTGAAACAAAAAAGTTCAATGACAGAACAGTGAAATAATGTCTATTACAGCAGAATGACGATATTCTGATTAACAGACCAGTCTCACCAAAACAAAGCAAAATCAGGCCTAAAAAATCAACTCGGGTAAAAACCAAAAAGGAATAAGATGACCGATTCTATGCACTAATAATAACATCCACAATCTCCAAGAACAACCAGTAATAGGAAAGTAAGAATGTAAAAAAAACTCACCACCTCCAAGAACAAACACCTTCATAGTAATAATGCATGACCCAACATAGACCTTCAGTGAACTTCAAAACCTACACAAATGAAGCTCCACTGATTATTAAAGAAATAATTCAAAAATACAATAGACAACACCCTCAAAGAGATCCACAAACTTACAACATCTTTTCGTATTTCTTCCATTTCTTCTGGAGTTTTTGCTGAAAACTTTTCTTGATAATACCTTTCTTTCCACCCTGGCTCTCCCAGTTTAATCTGACAAGAGCAAGCAGCTAAATATTAAAGTCATGGAATAAAATGGCAAAAACATTGTGAGCTAATAAGGGAAAGAAACAGCAGCTTTTTTTGTATTAAGGTGGCATGCTGTGTCTAAGCATGCCGGTCTCAACTGCCAAAAAGTTGCAAGTATTAGGTAAAGCCCATTGAATGTTGCATATGATGACAAATCAATATGAATTATTATTTTTAACTTGTTTGAGATAAGAGTGGGACAATCTTTGTTTTGAAAACTGAATCCCAAAAAAAATGAAAGCAGAGTTCCCAATCCTACTGCCTATGCCCAAAATATTCGTAGAAACTGCATTATTAAAAAAAAAAATCATAAATTACTTAAGAACATATTCAAACCTTATCTTCCTCGTGATTACTGGAGTTAAAAACATCAGATTTGTCACGGATCAACTCCTTAAGTTTTGCTTTCAATTCTTCTTTGTTCTCATGCACCTGATGCCAATGGGAAGAAAGAAACAGTATAGTAAGTGTCATCAGGTAAAAATATATAGCAGGATAATTAATACTCTCTTAACTCCTCGCCTGCAAGGCTCATACCAAATCATAGGTTAGCCCATGGAATATGAGTCCTAAAGAATGGCTGAAGGAGTCAGAACTATATTAAATTGCCTCTCCTGAAGCAGGAAAACATACATCTGTTTCAATACTATCTTCTGCTTCGACGATAGCAGCACCAATATTGGCCCCCGAGGATAAACGTCGCACTTTATGTGGGCGACTAGAGGATCCATTACCATTAGACTCCACTGTTTGCTGAAATGGCACAGGAGTAGGGCCTGACGCAAGACGGGAACCATGAAATCTAGCAACTGGAACCAGAGAATCAGGTTGAACTTGAGGCTGCGCATCATCTCCTCTTCTAGCTTGTGCTTTTTCTCGTTTGATTCTTTCTGCTTGACGCTGTATGAAACCAGCATAGAACAAATTAGTACTGAATTCTTTACCAGCTTAAAGGATGAGTAGAATTCATGTGTAATACATTCATTCCAGGGATCCTCAAGTCAGATGGTTAATTTGAGTTGCATATATACCCATATAGATCAATGGTCTAAAATTATAAAACAACTAAAAGAGAAAACAGCATAAGGTCTACATCCTTAACTCAGGAAGTTATTCAATTACATAAAAGGTAATCTTGCCACCAAAGAGTACTAGACAAGTCTCCTTTCATGGTTCAAATCATGATAGTGTAAATCTCTTGCACAAGCACTGAAAGAGGATTGAACACATAATGAATACCACATGCAGAATGAAATAGAAAGAGACTACTGACTCACAAGGTAAGACCCAACCTTTTTTACATGAAAAATGAAACAAGACCATTTGCAAGTTTTCCAGAATAATTTGGATCACAGATAAAAGCTAAATACAAACTAATTTTTTGTTTAAGTTAAAGAGAATCACATTGAACCTAAACTCAAACAAACCTGATGCAACCGTGCTCTTTTGTTGAATATTTTATCTTCATAGGACCCCACAGCTTGGATAAAATGCTCTACCCTGCTCAAATTAGGCTGAAATAAAAATCATACAGTCAAAAGCTTTACTTTACCAGATGAAATTTGATGACTGGAATAATAAGTGGCCGTCACAAATAAGATCACAGGCACCTTGCTTCCATCAGTCAAATAACCACCAAATGATCTAAATTCCTTCTTGTATACTGCCATTAACAAGTTGATTGCACCCTGAAATTAACAAATTGAAAAGGGGAAGGCTTTCAATTAAAACCTTGGCTTCATATAATAACCCTAAAGTTACATTCAAAATCACAATATAAAAATACAACCCAACAGTAGAATAATTACTTCAACAACATACAAACCTCACGAATCTCGAGTGTAGGCATATGAGGTAAGAAATCATTGCCAACAAAGAAGCATATGAATATAAAATCATCCACAACGCGTTCCAAGTCAATTTCAAAAGGAGGATTGGGGATTCTCATCTCATATTCCAGATACTCCCTAAGGGTCCATATGTTCAGGAACTGCAAAGATGAAGCAAATAACAAGTTCTAATTTTTCCAAAGAATTCATTATAATAATTCCAACTGTAAATTCAATTGCAAAGTAACCTGATATGGCTTTCTGGCCACAGCTTTTCCATCAGCTTTCTCATCAAATTCTCCTTCCTTCCTCTTTGCCTTTCCTTCACAATTTGCCGCTATATGGCCCATCTGACCACATATGAAGCATTTATCTTGCCCAGGGGTGAAGACAATCTGAAAATATTTCATAAACCCTGTTACTTTTGGGCCAAGAGGGAACATGATAATAGAATGATAAAACATCCTTCGAAGAAAATTCATTTAAATGTTAACATCTACTTATACCTACAAACAAGTAAAATAGCCAACCTCAGGTAGAAGTTACAAAATGAAAGAAAACTAGATTATAGATATTATTTTGCAAAGTAAAATATACGAACCTCTCGAAGGATTGAAAAGTGAACTTCATGAGTGGCCAAGGCCAACATAATTAAATCAGCATCCTGTTGTATTTCAACAATAAGCAGAGTGCATGATCTTAGTCCACTAAAGTAGGCCAAAGAAAATAAACAGAACACATGCTTAAATTTTTATTTTTATTTTTAATTTGAAACTTAGAAATGAAAATATTGAAGGAGAAATATACCAAACCATATAGGCAATGGCGTGTGTTTGGATCAAAACCAGGAAGGTTCCTTTGGAGCCGTATATATGACATAATTTTATGTTCTCCTTCACCAGGAACGTTTGCATCAGATAGAATAACCTTCAAAAAGAAGAAAGTAAGAGAAATGCTACAACTCTAAGAGAAATGCTAAAACTCTCCACCATGTCAAGAGAAAGCAAAGAATAACACATAAAAGACAAGGAACCATAACACTGATACTACCTTGATGTTTTTCCATCCGGGATCGTAATTTAATCTGAGGTGGATATAATACTGCAAAGCAATTGATAGAACAGCCATAAATGGAGTGCCAGGTGTAATAACATTCGAATCAACAAGCTGTGATTCCTCTTTAGGAGGAAGCCTTCTGCCCTCCCTCTCAAACTCCTCTCGAAGTCGTGCTTCTTCAGCTGCCTGCAAAAGCAAGATTAACAAGAACAGAATTACCAACCAAATTGTCTTCTTTTCTTGCAACAATTCCTATCATTAAAGTGTGGAGAAAATGAAATATCAGTACCAACAATATCTTGATGACCTAACATTTCATCCACTATTCAAATTGGTACCGGAATCAACACAAATATATACATACCGCCTCTGCAGCATCTTTTGCTGCTCTAAAACGCCTAGATCGCTGTTGGTTCATTTTAGCCCGAGGGGCAACGCCATCTACCGCAGTTTCCAGAAAGAAATGACAGTATTATCAGATAAACATAAGTACACGATATCTGCATGTCAAGCATATAAATACACTTTATCTTTCAACCTAAGACAAGCACTACTTACCAATAGCCATATACAAAAGCTTTCGAGGACGGACCATAACAAACAATCTATCAATGTAATCAAATATGCATTGAAAAACTTCATCAAAAGTTGTTGGTGAAGGCTGCATGAGACATCGAACAAGCCAAATTACATTGGTTCTAAAAATTCCGAGGAAGGAAGAAAGAAGAAACTATGGAAAATGCATGTGTCAAGAGGGTTACCCTGTCTTCGGGGTGGAAACAAGGATGAATAATCCCGTTCATGTCGAGATAAAGATTATCGTACTCAAGTTTATTTGGATTGGGTTTACTAGTATCCACCGGAATGGAGACACCTTCGATCACCACCGGTTCTTCCTCGATAACGTCCACCACAATCAGCGGATACTTCTCCGCTAACCACCTGTAGAACGCTGGCACTCCCATTTCCAATCGTTTGCAATTCCAACCTCTCGCGGATCTCTAATAAAATCGAACACCAATGAGGAAACCCTAACCCCTAAATTCGAGAAAAATGGGGAAGAAGAAAACAATTTGGATAGCTTCGATTTTTCTTTATAGCTTCTGCTAATGTATGTTTCGCAAACCGTCGGGTTTAGGGCACAAAAATAATATGAATGGACAGTTATACCCTTATTGATTTGGCAATCTGCTAGTCAGAATAGTTACAGGCCTTTGTGCACTCACGCATGGGTAAGGTAAGTTTGGAATTTTGCTAATGGTATCATTTATATCCATTTAAATTGGTGTAAAGAATTAACTCGACCAGACTAGAAAAAAATAGTAATGAATGAATATTTTTGTCTTTTTTTAGTATTGAGAGAGATCAATTCTTTTCAGAGAAATTTTTAAAATGTTAATAGATGAATTCTTTTAACAATCAAATGTAAAGTTAATATGTCATGAGTGGCTATTAAATAAGCTTAATTCATAAAGTCGGGAGGGCCCTAGTTGGTGGTGACCCATGCAAGTAAGTAGTACCATGACTGCAAACAAATGACCTATATGTCTCAGGTTGGTGGTTCAAGTCCTCCATGTTTAGGTAATTTTATAATTATTCTATACAAAATAATAAATAATTTTTTCAAGTCTTGTAGGTGCACTAACCAATATGCTTCTGGCTTTGTGAACCAAGCCTATTGGGTAACGGCTCAAGAAACATTAATTCTCAACAGAGTACAATAGACAAAACTCTTATCAGAAGACAATTACTTTAGTTGTTGAGGACTTGAATAACTGCTTAACGGACAATATTTCAAAGCCTGGGGATATAAAAAATGGATAATTGGGTCAAGATGTCCCTTTTCTTCATTTATCTATTTTTGTATGTATTGTAACATTTCTATTGGACGAGAAAAAGGGGCATCCATCAAAGTCTTTTTTTCTAGCAAAATTTATTGAGATTTTGGCCGGTTAGTTAAAGGTAAAAGTATCATGGAGACCAATGTATTATGAATTAAATTGTATTTTGTCCTTTTTACTCGAAAAATGAGTAAAATAATCTCATTTTTATTGTTAAAAACTAGTTATTTCTGTTAAAAATTCCATTCATTTTTATTATTAAAAATTGGCGTGACCGACAAAATAGTTAGACAGTTATATATAGCATGCTATGTCTACCTCTTTAAAGTACATAAACCTATTTTTTAATTTGCTCATTAATCTAATATGTATGAATTAATTTACCCATTTTAAAAAAATCAGCAAAATGTAATGCAAGTATTTTTGGACCTCTTTCTGTTTTAGCTACCCTAGGTAGATTTTATGATTCTTATACATCTTATGATATTTTATTAAAATGATGATGATGAATGCATATTGGTAATTGGGGTTTTTTATTTGGAATGGATATTTGAGTTTAGTAGAGATGTAAATTTGTTTAAGCCTCATGTTATTTATTTAAAAGTTTGTAGGAATTTCCCGATTTGGGTTTTTTTCTTCAGATTATTTTTTTTTCTAATTTTATATTTAATTCTTTTTTTTGACACATCATCTTCAATTTGACATGTCACATTTAACTAACGGTCAATTAATATTTCCTGTTAAAATTAACCTGATTTACAAAAAATTGTTACATTGAGAGCATCAATAAAAAAAAGGTAAAGAGCACAAAATTAAAAATTCTTAAACGTTGAAGGTATTTTTTACAATTATGCCTTTATATAATAAGAAATTATAAATATACTATACTATAATGTAAATATTTAAAATATATATTGGATTGTTTATGTTTAAATTTTTAATAAATAAAAATATAAAATGATAGTAAAAGATATACATAATTAATAAATATTAAATAATTATTTTTTTTAAATAAAAGAAACAATAAAGGTGAGCATAAATGAGCTTATCTTGACTATTTATAAATATAGGTTAGTTGAAAACTTTTATAGTTTATGTTTCTGGCAACGTTAGGTTTGGGCAACTATATATGATATTAATATCATATATAAATTTAAAGACTTGAACTATAAACACCTCTAAAGAAAGTTTTTTTTAAATAAATTTTTATTTTTATATTTTTATATAAATTGTATACACATTTTTAATAATTTTATTTTATTTTATAAAAATTTCAACACCTTTTTTATTTTTTATTTTTTTTAAAGTTCATGTATTTTTTTATTTTTTTATAAATTTTAGTTTTTTAAAATTAGGACTAAATTAATAAAAACTTATAAATATTAAAGACTAAATTTATTATTATGTCAATAAAAATGCCACTACAACTTTTAGTTAACTATTTACTAAAATATCAAATGTTGAAAACATTAATGATAGAAATGATTTTTTTTTCATCGTTGAATAACTAAAATAGAAGTACTAATAATTTTCGGACCATCAAATTACTTTTTTTTTACAAAAATATAACAACCTTAAATTTATTTTTAAAACAATAAATATAGAAATTTACTTTATATTGATAATCAAACTAATAAATCAAAGCTGTGATTTTTTTTTACGTTGGTTAGATTTATATTTTATTGATTTCTCAATTTTAGTTACAAATTCTATTTTAGCAATTTAAATTGAAAACTTACTTTTTAATTTCAATTTTTTTTACTGAAGAGATAAAATTTTCCAAAGTCTCATCGTTGTCTGCCATATTTATTTTTATTAATTTTTAATATTACATGTGTGGCAAGTAAATTATACAATTAATTTTTAATTAAAATATTTTTAATTAGATTTAATGATAAATTACGTTTGTATGTTTTGTTAAAATGATCCTAATTGTATTTTTGAGGTTTTTTTTTGCCATCAACCTTTTTTTTTCCCGATATGCTTTTTCTAACAGATTTAATGAATAAATTCAATGTTTCAACTTTTCTTTTCTTTCAAAAGATTTTAATCTTTCATATGTTTGTTTACTGGGCTAACTTTTTTTAGATAATTACTTTTATTTTCTTTAAATTAAGAGTTGTTTTTTTAATTTAATGTATTATTTATTTATTTTATTAATTTTCACATGTAATTATTTTATTGGGTTATCTAAGTAATAAATTACATCTCATTAAAAATATTCCACGTGTGAAATTCCAAATCATCCCCGTTAATTTTTTTAACGGTATTTTCATTAAATCTGTTAAAAAAAGAAAATTGAAAAAAATAACAAAGGTTGATGGTCAAAAAAAGCTCAAAAATACAATTAATGTCATTTTGACAAAAAAATTACAAACGTTGTTGGTCAAATTTATCATTAAACCTTTTAATTATTACTATGATCTATCATTAATTATGATTATATCTCTTAGCTTTTAAAAAATATATAAATTTGGAGCTATAAGAAAGTAAACTATAATGTTAATTTGATAAAAAAAATAGATAAAACAACATGCAACTGCTGTAACAATAGTTCATAATAAATAAGAAAAATGTTTAAACTAAATTAATAAATACATTTAATATAATGATTTAAAAATAATGGTTGAAATTTGAATTTTTTTTCAAAACAAATCCACGAAACATTTTTCACATACAACAAACAAATAATAGTAAAAGAAAAGAAATATGGTTTTAAGAGTATTTACTCCACACGGTATAAACTTATAATTGTTTTTAAATATTATATTGCCTCATTAATCTTTGATCTCTCTCTAGTGCCATTGTTATTCAAATATGATACGATATTACCTCTTCAAAGAACCTTGGCTTTAGTTCTCCGTTCTTTTTATATATATATAATTCTAATTTATTAAAACTAAAATTTTCCATTTTTTTATAGGTAATTTTTCTTAGACGCTGCTCGATGTGGAAATTCAAGAGAATGTTGATGGGGATAAATGGAGGATGATAGGGTTTTATGGTTCTTCTGTTATGCGATTTCATTAAGGGACGTGGGATCTTCTACGAGTTTCGGGTCAGCATCAGGACTTGTCTTGGATAGTGTGCGGGGATTTCAATGAGTCTCTCTATTCTTTTGAGAAAAAGGGAGGGGCTTTTTGGGATGAGGGTCGTATGGAAGATTCCTGAATTGTGTTAGCAAATTGTCAGTTAAAGGATTTGGGGTACAAAGGGCCTTGGTTTACATGGGAACGTCAGAATTTTGTGGAAAATAATATTAAAGAACAATTAGATGAGAGGGTTGCCAATACAGCTTGATAGGAGCAATTCTTTACTTTTCATTTAGGCACCACCTACCTCATTCGTTCTCTGATCATTGCCCATTGTTGAGAGATACGGTATAGAGGATGGAAAGGCAAAGGGTGGAGAGGTTCCGCTTTAAGACCTGTTGGACATTAAAGAAGTCATGTAAAGCTAATATTAGTCACTTATAGAAGAATAGTGTAGGGAGTGTTCCCCAAAGGTTAACGTCGCTGTGTAAGGGTTTAAATCAGTGGATAGCTCACTTGAAATCAGGGAAGGGGGCGAATTAATAGGCTACAAAATAGTTTGGTGGATTTCAATCAAGATGATAGAGATGAGGAAAATCTCCCTATCTTTCAGGCACTAAGTTGGAAATGAACCTGGAAATTGACAAAAAAGAACTATACTGGGAGTAGAAAGTGCAGGTGAATTGGTTGAAGTTGGAAGACAAGAATACGAAGTTTTTTCATCGATTTGTGTGGCAAAATAAGAGAACGAATAGAATTAAGGGTCTAATAGGGGGTGATGGGCAAACTGTTTCAGATAGAAATAACTTGTTTGCCATTGCAAATGACTATTTCATGCAACTATTTTCTTCATAAGGAGGGGAATTTTGATCACATTTTAGAGAGGTGGAAGCATGCATTACTGATGAGATAAAGGTTTGTTTAGATGCTAGCTATAAGAGGGAGGAAGTTTTCACCACTTTGAGAACTATGGCACCAACAAAAGCGTTGAGATTGAATGGCTTACCAGCTTTGTTCTATCAGAATTATTGGTACATAATGGGACAGGATGTTGGGGACTATTGCTTTGAGACTCTAAATGAAGGTAAATCATTTGCTGGAACTGATAAAACAAATATAGTCCTTATCCCCAAAACTACTAACCTACGTGTATGCAACAGTTCAGTCCCATTAGTTTATGCTCTATTATGTATAAGATCATTTCAAAAATAATGGTGAATAGGTTCCAAAAAGTGTTGAATGTGTGTGTGGATGAAGCGTAGAGCACTTTTATTCTGGGAAAGCTAATCACAGATAATATTCTCATTGCATATGAAATTTTCAATGTGTATAAAAGAAAGATGTTAGGCAAAAGAGGCCATTTCATTCTTAAATTGGATATGAGTAAGGCTTATAATAAGGTGGAGTGGAATTTTTTAGAGAAGATGATGTTGAAAATGGGTTTCTCGAAAAGATGAGTAGATTTTATTGTGCATTGTATTAGTATGATACCTTATTATGTGGTTCTGAATGGTGAGTTGGGAAAGAACTTTTCTCTTAAGAGGGGTCTTCGTCAAAGGGATCCCCTTAGTCTTTACTTATTTCTGATTTGTAGTGAGGGATTGTCTTCCCTTATGTGAATAGCAATATAGGAGAAGTTAGTTAGGGGAGCAAAAATTAGTTGGAGGGGCCCGAAAATCTCACACTTTTTATTTACGGATGGTTGTATTCTGTTTGGAAAGATGACAGAAAATAGAGCTATGTTTTTTAAGTAGATTTTGGCAGAATCTGAGAATATGTCGGGTCAATGTGTTAATTTGAGAAATCAGTTGTTTATTTCAACACAAATGTTTGAGGGTGTAGTAGGGAAAATATTGTTGAATCCATTATTCTATTAACCCAGAACAGTATTTGGGTTTACCCAACATGGTGGATCGAAATAAAATGTGGGTTTTTCAGGTTTTGAAGGATCGCTTAAGAAATTGTATTACAAGTTGGTGTGTTAGACATTTGTTGTATAGGGTAAAGAGATTTTTATTAAAAGTGTTTTGCAAGTTGATGGGCATCGAAACCACCAAAAATAATTTCTACAAAAATAACTTTAAATTATAGTAAAAAGTGGTAGTAGGGTCGAGTTCACAGGGATTGGATGTCGTAATCAACTTCCGTGTTCACTTATGAACAGAATATTCGTCACGTCAAACGTCGTGTTACGAGTCCTGCCCACGACTCCAAACGTACCTACAACGAAAATAAACAAGTAAATCAAAGGGGTTTGAGAATGTTTAAGAAAGTAAATAATCTAATCAGCTTAAATAAAAAATTGATTAATATTGAAAATAAATGTAAATTGGAAATAAATTTAGGATTTTGCAAACAAAAATAATAAGCCTTAGCCTTAGACTCGGTAAATTCCGTGTTAAGAATCGATCCTTGAAAAATTAATCTTCTCTTCTAAATGATAAGCTAGTTATAACAGTTAAGAACGTTCTAACCACTAATTCTTCCTCTCGTAGCTTGTCCAGGTACGACCTGCAAACCCACCCTTACCGATTATCTAACCAAGATACATGTGTTCCCGATTCAAGATTCCGGAAGCTTTCCACTCTGAAGAACCCAACTCGAATTAGCAGCCTCAACCCACGTGGGTCATTTAAACCCGATCACTTCTTCCTTGATTTGTTCTCAAAGATCCGAACATAGCATGGCAGACTCGTTTCTCCAACTGTCAGCAAACATGACTCCAACCCAACGTGCACTTTTTAACTTGAAATCGAGTTAACCTTAAGGGATGAGTTGTCAATTTCAATACTTAGGAAAAATATGAATACCGATTGGAAGGATTTTTAGCACCAATACTTATCTCACGATTCCCGACCGGAAAGAACACCGGCCTAAAGCTAAGATGAAATTTAGTGTAGCATGGATTTAATCATACTTGTAAGTTGTGGAAGGTGATTGGTTTTGTATGAAAATTGGTGGAAGTTGGGAAGAAAAAGTACTTAGAGTGCAAGTAGGCCAATTTTAAAAGAACAAAGAAATGTAAATGGAACAACAGAATTCCCACACCCAATTTGAAAGGAAAAAGAATTTAATTCTATTCAATTCTAAATTGAAGTAGGAATATAAAATTAAGGGATGCCTTTCCAAAGGACATTAAGGCCCTATTTATATACATAGAGTTTGCTAATTTTGGCCTTAACTAACTTAACATAAAATCAAAATCAAAATAAATAAATAAATAAATAAAAATAAAATAAGATTTTTTTTCCTATTTTTGGCTTTTACAAAGTAAAAAATTCTGACGAGTCCTTGGCTTTTCTCCACATTTTTTATTCGGCCTTATTTTTATTGTTTGTGTTTCAATTTAGTCTTATTCTGCACGTTTTTGTCTTTTAGCATCCCAATTGCATCCCTGACAAAATTAAAACATAAAAGTACTAATTTAGTAGGGATCAATTTAGAAATAAACCGAATTAAACATGCAAATTAAAATGTTATCAAATCCCCCTACTTAGCTCATGCTTGTCCTCAAGCATATTGCTCATTCAAACACTAGAAATTATTCTTCAATTTATTACAAATCGAGTATCTTTTCCACATCCATAATCAACGCAAACAACATAGGCAAAAATAAACAAATGCTCAAAATATAAAATTGAAATATGCGAACTAAATAATTTCACAAAATTGAGTTTGAATCCAAAATTTGCAAGGCATTATTAATTAAAATCTTTTTAGACATGGTTAAACCTTTTTACGCGAACTAGGATGACAATGCAAGCACCCTATCCCGGTTACTTAGTTCAAACAGTCTGTTTTTTTTAAAGGCTCGGTTAGTGGAATGTTTGCAAGTTATCACTTGTCACTCGAACTTTTTTACGCGAGATAAAATGACAACCCAAGCACTTTATCCCAGTTACTCAATTCGGTCACGTTTTTGAAACTTTCAGTCATAACTTGAGCCTTTATTTATTTATTCATTTTATTTATGTATCCATTATCGGAATAGGGTACGAGGCATTTCCGGAGTTTACTGAACATTTTCAGATAATTCTGAGTCATTTACTATTCATATTTTGAAAATAATCATAACGTCTCTCTATTGGGCCCTCGAAGCCCCAAACATACATTAAAAACCAACCGAAATTAAATCGGGATCATAGAAAAAAAAGTTTCGCAAAATCTTAAATTTTATTTCCATCTAAGTACTTACCATTTCAATGCTCCTTATAATTAAACATGTTACCATTCAATCTGTAGAAGCCCAAATTTGCCGGGCCTAGTGTCAAAAATAAAACAAAATAAATAAAATGCCACAGTCCATTAAAGCAGGCCAATATGGCCTAAATCAGAAAATAAAATACCCAGGCCCAGAAATTAAGAAACCCTAGCCCACCTATCTTAACATTCAGCAAAAATAAACCCTAGCCTCCTTAACTCTTTTCAGCCGCCAGCAGCCCTATGCCCATGTGCGCCGCTCAACCTCGTCTGCCCCCCAGCATCGCATGCGCGCCCTCGCCCCCACGACGCCCATACCGTCTGACACTCCCACCACCAACACCACCTGCAAAAAGCAATAAACACGCAGTATAGAGAAGAAAACAAATCGCAAAAAAACAAAAACAATAGAGATGGAGCGTTGTAATCTCAGCTATAAAAAGCCATTCCAATTTCTTTGTATTGGCTTCTTTGGGGGGGGCTTTCGACAAAACATTAATAATAAAAAAGAAACAGAACACCGATTTTCAAAGGTCAAAATTTCATCTTTTTTCTTTCCTTTTTCTGTTTGATTTTTTTATTTTATTTTCGCATATTAAATAAATACAAAAAAGAGACGGGAAGGAACGTACCCGGATCACCGGTGGCTCCGTCGGCGGGTATCTTCTCGCCGTCGTCGGAATCGGGTCTTAAGGTGGGTCTAATGCTCCTTCGGTCCCTCGGGTTGGAAGCCCGACTCTCGGGTACGCCGCGAAACAAGGGCTGAAAAGCCTATGTTCTTTGTCGTCGGCCTTTGGTCCCGGCGGCGCAAGCAGTGGCCCTATGGCCGGATAGTGGGAGGGGGCTGAAGAGGATTCCATTTTTTTTCTTTTTGTAACAGGGGCTGCAGATGAGGGTTTCAAATTTTATTTTTCTTGTTTAAGTAATAAAGACATTAAAACGGCGCCGTTTGAGGGGGAGATCTGCGCATGCTTTGCCCTAATGGGTAATTTATGCATTTAGTCCCTTCATCTTGCGTGGAGGTGCAATATAACTCTTTATTTCTTTTAGATTTGGGCTGCAAATATGGCGTCTGTTTCAATCTGGTCCTTAGACCATGCGCAGACTCTCACTGCGTTTTGGGATGGGGAATATCTCCCTAAAGGTCCCCCATGTCCTCGGCGCCTTTTATTTCAGTCCCTTTACCACATATTTCATATATTTACAGTTTGGACCCTCGGATTTTGATTTGATTTTAATTTCATCCTTTAGTTCATTTAATTATTTTTTTTAGAAAAGGGGAGTTCCTCTATTATTTATTTTAAGTTATATATATATTTATTATTTACCTAATATCTTTCTTTTTATTTGTATTATTTAATTTAAGTCATTATATATACACATACATATTCTTTTTATAATTTATATACATGTACATATTCTTTATTTATTTTAAATATATATTTTTATATTTCGTATTTTCTACATGCATATATATATACTTATATATTTACATATTTTAATTCATATACTTATAAATGTATGTACACACTTACGTTATTTTATTTTTATAATATACATATTTATATCTTTTTTTGTCTTTATGTAATATATATACACACATGCGCATGTTCTTTATATATATGTAATTATGTTTTCATATTTTATAATTCTTATACATACACATATATATACGTATAGACATACATATTTTCATTATATATATATACCTACATAGTTTTTTTTGTATTTTAAATTTTTAAAATTCATACATACATTTTTAAAATGTTTATAATTTTATTCATTTCTTTATTATTATTATTGTTTTACTTTATGTTTATTTATTTATTTATGTGTCCATTATTATTTTTAAAAATGTTTTCGTTTTTTTATTTTGTTTATTTACTTGTTATTGTATATAATTGATTTTTTTATATATTTATTTTTGTTATTTTTGCTTGTATTATTTTTGCTCGCATTATCGTAATTGTTATTCCGTCACATCAATTTTTACCCAAATTCGTAAAAAAGGAAAATTTTGGAAATAAAGGCAATACTCGATACTTGGGATCTTCGAGAGAATTGGGCCCTAACGTGCTGGGTTCTAATTTTCTGTTGAATCTAAATGCTCGAGAATGCTCTTTAATAAAAAACATAAATAAAAACTCATTATCGGGATTTCAATATGTTGTGTCCTAACGCATTGGATATGACACGTGGTTTTCTCGATATGAGGATTTTTCGAAAGTAAAGGCAATATTCCGTATTTAGAAAATTCGAGAAAATCGTGCCCTAACTTACTGAGCTTCGATTTTTCTCGTTGATTCTAAGTAATCGAATATCCTTTTAAAATTAAAATAAATGAGGTTTAAATAAAGAAAATGAAAGGCAAGTTTACTCTCAAAAACATGAGGTGTCGTGTCCTAACTTACTGGATGTAACATCTTGTTACTTCGAGATAAAGAGGCATTTTCCATTTTGATTTATTCAAGTATTTTTAAAATAACACGATATAAGGAGGGATCATATTTTTAAAATTCTTTTCGAGTTTTTAATTTTCGACATTAAGACACTAACTAATTAACTAGGTACCAATTTTGGGCGTATCGAGGGTGCTAATCCTTCCTCGTGCGTAACCGACTCCCGAACTCATTTTTCTGAATTTCGTAGACCAAAATCGTTGTTTTAATAAAATTAAATCATTTATTAAAAACAACCACTTTTTGAGGTGACCCGATCACACCTCATCAAAAAAGGGATTGGTGGCGACTCCCGTTTTCATTCTATTTTCAAAATCCAAGTCGACCCCATTTTCCGTCAAAAAAAATGGTGTCAACACAATCAATAGCTTGGCACTTGTCTAAGCGTCAAACAACATCATTGTTAGTGTACTTGCACATATTTCATATAAATTCAATATTAATATACTTATTTTCTCGACATGTCACACTTGAGTTTAATAATTGTCTTTACTTACATAATTTCCTTGTATCAACATATCAAAGATAATCATATATGTACCTGTCATGAAACATATCATTCTCTTACCGTTTCTTCATAAGTATATATCAATCATTTCATTATATCAATATTTCATACTCCATCATTTCCATATATTTTATGTATATTTATTTCGGTAAAGTTTATATCAAACTTAACATAAATTATATTCCATGTACTTATTCTTATTTCGTTTATCTATCTTCGTAATTATTTCATACAACTATTTTGTACATATATTTCCATATGACCAGTTCTTGTAAACATTTCACACAACCATTTCATATAACCATTCGTCATCTGATACATATTACCTGAATATCAATTGTTCAATAGATGTCATAGCGTCTCCCATCCACGGTCTTATTTATCTTTGACATGATGCCATAGTGTCTTTCAACTACGGTCTTACTCATTTTCTGTCATGCTGCCATGGTATCTTTCAACCATTGTCTTATTCATTTCCCGTCATGTTGCCATGGTATCTTTCAACCATGGTCTTACACATTTCATATCATGTTGCCATGGTATCTTTCAACCATGGTCTTACACGTTTCATATCATGTTGTCATGGTATCTTTCAACCATGGTCTTACACATTTCATATCACGTTGCCATGGTATCTTTCAACCATGGTCTTACACATTTCATTTCAAAGAGCACACTCCCGCGAACCTCATCCTTACAGTGGGATTACCAGTCCAGGCTAAATCCCCTGCAACGACAATTACTCTTATGAGCTTGGATCTGAATTACCAGTCCAGGCTAAATTCAGACCCTAATTCGGATTACCCATCCGGGCTAAATCCATTTACACGTATTCTTCGGGAGGGCTATATCAGGATAGGATCACCCGTCCGGATTAGATCCTTTTTACCGTCAATTCCTTTTCAGAGATCCATCGAATTTTCCTTTCATTCAACTGAGATTTCTTCCCCTTTTATCAAATATGTTAATGTTTCATCAATTTTCATACAATGAACATTCAAATCATATTCATATCAAAAACATACATTTCAAGCATTTAAGAATATAATTCAAGTTATACAAACTTACCTAGCAAAGTTGCAGAAATATCAAGATTCAGGGACATTTTGGTAATTTACCATTTTCCCAATTTTCACCCGGTCATAAATTGACAATTTCACTCAAATTATTAATTTAGATAATAAAACAATTCATTCCCTTCAATTTGGTCATTTTTGACATTTTTACAAAATTTCCACCTGAAGTTTTACTTTTATTCAATTTAGTCCTTAAGCCTAAAACATGCAAATTAGCCATGCTAGCTGAATATTCATATATATTTTCTTCCTCCTCCTCTCCATTCCACATCCTTAATGCATTTAACACACTTGTAAGTAACATTATCTATAATTTTTATTATTTACTTTTATGAATATTCAAGCTGTCCATCTGTATCATAGTCACTAAATTATTTATATCTGGAGATCTAGAACTCCAAATTAAGATCCGTTAATTTTCTTTTGAAACCATACTCGTATATCTTCTTACCATAAAATTTTTAGAATTTTTGGTTTAGTAAATAAGTACAGTTTATTCTTTAAAGTTACCCCTGTTCTGCTGTCTGACAGTAGTGACCCTTCTTCACTAAGAATTAATTATCTCCTCGTACAAAATTCGAATGATGTTCCCGTTTATTTCTCTTGAAAATAGACTCATTCAATATTATAAACATATAAATTTAAGCCCGTAATTATTTTTCTCCAATTTTTGATGATTTTTCAAAGTCAAAACAGGGGAACCGGAAATCATTCTGACCTTGTCTCATAAAATTTATTATATTTCATGATTTACCATTCCATTGCTTACATAATTTTTTTCTATAAGAAACTAGACTCAATAAGCTTTAATTTCATATTTTATTAATCCTATAATTCGATTTATACAATTTTTGGTGATTTTTCAAAGTTAGACTACTGCTGCTGTCCAAAACTGTTTTAGTGTAAAATGTTAATTTTCATTTTGCCGCAAATTTCACAGTTCATACAATTCAGTCCTTATTTCACTTCTTACTTGAAAATTCTATCAATTTAATCCCTAATTCAATCATTTCATTCAACATGAACAATATCTAGAAATCTAATAACTTTCAAAATATCAACTTAACTTCATCAAAACCTTATTCCAAAACTTCTAAAACATCAAAATTAAAAGAAAATGACTTAATTGACTTACCTATTAAACTTCCAAGCTTCACACCTTCAATTTTCCCTTTTCTTCTTTCTTTTCTCTTTTTCTTTCTTTCCTTCCCCTGCTCTGTTTCGTTTGCTTTTTCTTCATTTCTATTCTTTTTTTTCTTTCTTTATTTCCTTTTATATATATATACACACATGTATTTATATTTAAATAATAAGTATTATTTATTTATTCATGTGTATATTATTAATACATTTGTATCCATTTATAACCATACATTTGTCATTATTTAATATATTTATCGTATAAAATCTTATAATATAATTATTTAATTAATAAATATTTTTTATAATTCATAAATATCCATCAATAATTAAATACTTATATTACAAATGTATGTATTTTTATCCATACACTTGTATATTTTATTTACTATACATTTGTCTTTATACTAATTTATTTATCATATAAATATCTTATAATATAATTATAATAAATTAATTTAATATCATTTATTACTAATAAATATATATTTTATAACTAAAATCTAAGTAAAAATCTTAGATTTTTACTTTTTATGCCGCCTCACTTATACTAAATGGCATAATTATCATTTTGGTCCTTTTTATTTTCTTTTTAATCTATAATTAAACTTTCACACTTTATTCAATTTAATCCTTTTATCCAATTATCCTTAATTAAGTTAAATTCACTTAATTAAACTCTAATTAACCACTCAATTAACTTTTTAAATATTTTTGATAAATATTAACGGATCCATTTTTCAGTAACAGAGACTCGAAAATACACTTTTCTGATAACCGTAAAATTCGGGTTATTACATTATTTATCTTTTAAAATTCCATCCTTGAGTCATCATTTAATTTGGTAAAATTACAATTTAGTCCCTCATAGTTCTTCACCTATTCAATTTGGCCCTAATCCATCCATTTTTCTTAGTTTCTAGATTATTCCACCCTTAAAATATTTACACTATTGGTCCTTCAACTTTTTCATATTTACACTTTAATCCCTCAAATTTTGAGTATTTACTATTATGCAACAAAACCTTTCTCACTTTTACAATTTAGTCCTTTCTTGAATTAATATATCATAATATACTTCCCAATATTGACATAACTCAAAATTTCCCTTTTTGTCACTTTATTTCCTTATTTTACTATATCAAGGATAATATTTTACTATAAAAATTTTGGGGATATTACATTGACTAAGTAATGAGATTAGAGGCGCAATGTCGAAATAAACTATCGAATAAATCTAGCATAAGATTGAACATATGTAAAAGAAAAACATGCAGCAAAAATCAATCAATCATCCGTGCATACTTATAATTTTTGATCCCCCTACTTAATCTATGCTTGTCCTCAACATGTTTTATGTGCAATAAAGTTCAAACTCAAACAACAAGCAAAGAGAAATGTTAAGAATACTCTCCATGTGTTTCTAACGATGTTGTCAGCGTTGGGAAATAATTGTTAGCATTTAGCACGGCGTGCCCGCGCCACCATCATTATCCGACTTTTGGAAAAATTCATAACATCCATTACGTTCCTGAAAACAGCAAATTCACTGGATTAAATAAAAATTTATTTATTTACAACCTAAATCTTACTAAAATTCAAAATTAAATAAATGAAAATAATTTTGGGTTGCCTCCCAAAAAGCGTTTTTGTTTAACGTCGTTAGCTCGACGACCATAAATGTTTTCTATTTGGCTAATTGAGAATTAATTTTCCATCTTGTGCACTTGGATGTTCTTGCAGAAAAGTTTCGACCTTTACCCACTATCCTTGAAGCCCTTCCCAGATTCCTCTATCATTAGTGGATTAAGGTGTCTTTGAGTTTCTATGTTCAAGTTTACATTATTCTCTGTCGGAATCCTTGTACGTTCTGGAAATGGTTTCTGATTTAATTTTGAGGCTTTCATGACAACTTCACGTGTTAGTTTTTGGATCATCGATAATCCCTCTTGCTTAACATGAAGATCTACATTCCTACAAGATACGATTTGTAACTTATCATTGGCATGTCCCAAATCCTCATAAACACTACAGCTAACCACTTTACCGTCAAATTCCATGGTGAGTGTTCCACTTCAAACATCAATTTTCGTTCGCGCGGTACTCAAGAATGGTCTCCCAATAAGCATCTCAAACGAATTGGCCGAGTTGTCATCCTTCATGTCGATAATGTAAAAGTCTACAGGAAATACTAGCTCGTTTACCTTAATAAGAACGTCCTCCAACACTTTTTTCGGATGCATTACAGATCCATCTGCAAGCTGAATAATTACACATGTTTCCTTCAAAGGACCCATATTAAGTTGTTTATAAATTGACAAAGGCATAACATTAATTGATGTGCCTAAGTCACACATGGCTTTTTTAATACCGACACTACCTATTTTGCAAGATATGAAATACATACATTGGTCCTTACATTTAGGTGGTATTTTCCTTTGTAAAACGGCAAAAACATTTTCTCCGACACTTACCTGTTCATTGCCCAGGAGCTTCCTCTTACTTGTGCATAATTCTTTTAAGAATTTTGCATATTGTGGAACTTGTTTACTCGTATCAAGAAGAGGTATGTTGATTTCTAACTTTCGAAAGGTGTCAAGGATCTCCTTCTCTTCTTGCACCTTCTTGCATTGGACAAGTTTTTCAGGAAACGAAGGTGGTACTACAAATGATTTTTGTGATGCTAACTCTACTAGAGCCTCTGTGTCAAGTTTCTTCACATCTCGACCAGCGTTGTGGGCACAACTCATGCCAGTTATGGCTCCAAAACCTTCCCACTCCTTAACGTCAGAACACTTACATTGTGTCGAGTATTAGGCTTAGTTTGGGACGGCAGCTTACCTTGGGACTTCAAACGGCTAACCATGAGCGCAAACTGACTCACTTGCTTATTTAACTCCTACAAATGTATTTCAATTTTTAGCTGAAACTTCTTAGTACTATTGACTAGCCTTTCCACTATAACTTCCAAAGAAGACTTTGGGGCAGTAATTGTTGATTTGGAGGCAGTCTTTGTTGGTAAGGTTAATTGAACTGAGGATTCGACCCATAATTTAGATTTGGGTGATCCTTCCACCCCACATTATATGAGTTCGAATAGGGGTCATATCGCCTTTGAGGTGGTCCTGGAAAGTTTCCGACAACATTTGCTTGTTCTATTTAATCCTCATGTAAAATTAGACAGGAATCCATCGGGTGGTCTGGCTTAGCACAAATTTCGCACAACCGTGCTGGGCCCGTTTTATCTGTAAGCAAAGTTTGGACAATGTTAATCAACTTATCAATTTTATCTTCTAGAGATAGAGAACTTAACCCATGAACCTGTCTTGTAGGTTCTGTGGCCGGTCGGAATTGTTGATAGTTAACAGCCATGGTTGAAATCAACTCTCTCGCTTTTTGAAGCTTCATATTAACGAGTACCCCGCACTTGCAGTATCTATCATTTTCATTTCCATCAGGAGTAATCCTTCATAAAAATACTACAAGAGTGACTATTCAGTCAATTCATGTTGTGGGCAACTTGCGTACAACTTTTTGTATCGCTCCCAGTAATCGTAGAGCGATTCAGTCTCTTTTTGACGGATTCCTACGATTTCCCTCCTTAGTTCGACTACTCGAGCTACAGGGAATAACCTGTCAAGAAACAAACGAGACATGTCAGACCATGTGTTGACAAATCTTGGAGTTAAATAAAATAGCCACTCTGTAGCAGAGTCGGCTAATGAGAAAAGAAAAGCACGAAGTTTAATTTGGTCTTCGGTTACTTCTTGAGGCTTCATGCTTGTGCACACCATATGAAACTCTTTAAGATGGGTGTGCGGATTTTCATTTTGTAATCCACGGAAAGTGGGTAGTAAATGGATCAAACCCGACTTTAACTTGAACGGCGTTCCTCCTGCCGGATAGGTTATGCATAAGGGTTGTTGTTCATCTGTTGTCGCAGCGAATTGGCGTATCGTATGGTCAGCCATCTCGTTTGGTTCGTCAAACCAGAAAATTTATTCAGTGTATGATATGGTTTTGAATTCGGGATTTGGTCGTTTATCGCGTCGAATGGCTTCTTTCCGCAGTTATTAGGTCAATTTCTTAACTTCTGGTTCAAACTCTAGAGTTCCCGGTTCTGGTCTGGTCATAAGGTAAATAAACAAAAATTAGAAGAATATTTCCAATCCCCGGTAACGATGCCAAAATTTGATGGGCGTCGAAACCACCAAAAATAATTCTTAAAAAAAACTCTAAATTGTAGTAAAGAGTGATAGTAGGTTCGAGTCCACGGGGATTGGACGTCGTAATCAACTTCTGTGTTCACTTATAAATAGAATATTCGTTGCATCAAGGGTCGTGTCACGAGTCCTGCCCACGACTCCAAACGCACCTACAACGAAAATAAACAAGCAAATCGGGGGGTTTAAGAATGTTTAAGAAATTTAATAATCTAATCAGCTTAAATAAACAATTGATTAATATTGAAAATAAATGTAAATTGGAAATAAATTTAGGATTTTGCAAACAAAAATAATAAGCCTTAGCCTTAGACTAAGTAAATTCCGTGTTAAGAATCAATCCTGGAAAAATTAATATTCACCTCTAAATGATAAGCTGGTTATAGTAGTTAAAAACGTCCTAACCACCGATTCTTCCTCTCGTAGCTGGTCCCGGTACGACCTGCAAACCAACCCTTACCGATTATCTAATCGAGATACGCGTGTTCCCGATTCAAGATTCCGGTAGCTTTGTGCTCCAGAGAACCCAACTCGACTTATAGACCTTAACCACGTGAGTCGTTTAAACTCGATCACTTCTTCCTTGATTTGTTATCGGATATCCGAATACAGCACAACCAACTCGTTTCTCTAACTATCAGCAAACACGACTCCAACCCAACATGCACTTTTTGACTTGAAATTAAGTTAACCTTAAGGGATGAGTTGTCAATCCCGATACTTAGGAAAAATATGAATACCGATTGGAAGGATTTTTAGCATGAATTAGGGGTGAGCAAAAATCGATTCGACTCGAAAAAATCGAAAAAAAAAATCAAATTTTGAGTTAAACGAATCGAGTTATTCGAGTCAACTTGAATTTTTTCGAATTTCGAGTTCAAATCGAGTTGAGTTTTCGAATTCGAATAACTCGAATAATTCGAATAATTCGAATATCAAACTATAATATTTTACATTTTTACCCCAAACTCCCAAACATTTTTACTTTTCTCTCAAAACTTTTACTCCTCATCGCTTTCCCCCAGAAAACTTTTACTCCCATTCCATTCCAATCCCCCAATCTACCCAAAATCCATTTCCCACCAAAATTTTACTCTCTCATTTACTTTTTCTTAAAATTTTACTCTAAAAAACCCTCAAAACTTTTTATTTTCCCCTAAACTTTTTACTCCCTCCCACTTTCCCCCTAAAATTTTTACTTCATTCCTATTCCCACTTTCCATTTACCCCAAACCCACCCCCTATTTTTTTTAATATTTTTCCTCCAAAATTTTACTCCTCCCTATTTACTTTCCTTCAAATTTTTATTCCCCAAAACTTTTTATTTTCCCTCTAAACTTTTACTTCTCACCTTTTACTCTCAAATAAAAAATCAAAATTATCCAAAAAAAATACTAAACATAAATAGTAATAATTTTATTTATATCTACAATTTATATTATTAAATTAAATTTCATATTTTATATTATTTATATTATTGAATTGTTTAGTCATATTGAATATTTATATTAAAATTAAATTATTAATTATGCTATTAAATGTTTGTAAGACCCAATTTGTGCCCGGGCTTACACCAAAACCAAAACAAAAAAAATAAAACTAAAAAATATATAAATAATAGTCCAATGTTCATTTCTTACATAGTCCAGCAACTAAAATAATGGGTTCAAATTATTAAACTTAATCCAACTAGCCTAAATAACCCAAAATACCCCAAGCCCAAAACACCTAGGGAATTTTCAGCAGAAATCTTAGAAGCTTCAGCCACAGCAGCCTTTAGTTGATTCTTCCACTCGTGCCATGTTCCGCAAATAACTCCTCCACGCCATGCACACCTGCAACAAACGAAAACCACAACAGCAAATGACAGCAAACAATAACAGATTACAGCAAGGATTTTTTGTATTTTTATTTACTCATTTTTTGGCTATAAAACCGAATGTAAACGATGTAAATGGGGGATCTTCTTCTTCTTTTTTTTCAGAAATACACATGCATACCAAAATAAAAAAAGTTACTGAAATTAAAAAGTGACTGAAAGTTCTTGAGATTCTTGATTTTCTTTTCGATTTATTTTTTTTAGTTTATTTTTCACATTCAAAAACCGAAAGAAAGAAATAAAAGAAGGAAAACTTACCGTGTGAAGAGGCCATGACTTTCTTCTCTTTGTTTTGTTGAAATCAAATCAAAGGAGATTCCAAGGTTGAAAGGAACCTCCCAAATTGAGAGCATTATGCGAAGTTGAAACGGCAAATAAAAGAGGGAATAGAATTGAAAACGGTGCCATTAGCTGGATCCACACTTTGGTGCTTCAAATGGTTAATTTGCGCGATAAGTCCTTTGCATTCGCATGGGGCTTCAACTGCTTCCTTTTTGCTTTGCTTTGCTTTGTTTTTTTTTCTTTTTCAATTTGGCTCGCTGATTTGAGCGCATTTTCATTTTAATCCATGATACAGTGATGTGATTCAGGCCTGGGAGGATTTACAATATTAGTCCCTATATATTTATGCATGTTATGCATTGATCTATTTTATGGTCATTTTATTTACAAATTGTCCTTCTTATCTTGATGCATTTTTAATTGAGTCTTATATTTGTATAATCGGTTAATTTAGAATACATTCAATATGTGTATGCTTTAATCCATGTTAATAATTTTGTTTGTACATTTGTACAATTATTTTAGATTGTTTACATCATGTATCTTATTTCTTTAAATATTTCGCATATATTTGTATATTAATCATTCTTTTTTTAGTTTTTTATAATAACTATTGTTTTGCATGTTGTAAAATTCTTTTTATATTACATTGTTTTAATATCTTATTAATAAGTGTTGTTAATATATTTATATACCTAAATTACTTAAAGTATTTCTTAACTTATGTTTAATTTACATGTCTTTATGTACATATAATATTGTTTTGAAAATTCATCTTGGTATTTATAAAATTATTATTTTTGAAATATGTCTCCTTATTATGTTATCCAAGTATGTTATTTAGTATTTCTTTTAAGTATTTTTGAGCAAAATGATATGCATATAATTTTCTAATTTCACATGTGTTTATTTTATACATAAGTTTTTAAATGTAAAAAATCTATCATGCGTGTAATACCTTGCCATGTATTATTATTTCTTCATATTTTGTGTGTTATTTAAGTTATTATTAAACATATATTTAGAACTTATATTTAATTTGCATCCATTATTAAAACCAAGATAGTCTTATACATATATATATATATGTATTTTTGTATAATTGTGTTTTTAAAATTATTATGTATATAAGTTATGATAAAATTAAGTTAATCTTATAATTCATATTTTATTCAATATTATTTTGGACATACAATTATCATTAAAATTTCTTCATTTGTACATTACCCATGCTAAATTATTTTTACCATAGTACATGTTATTACTTTCATATAAATCTATGTAAATATTTTTTCTTTCAATGTATATATTATCCTTTAAAGTCATTTATATGTATAATATATTCTTTCTAAAGACCATTTGTTTTATCATACGATTTATATATTGTATACATTATTTTATTATCCTTATGTATGTACTATCTATATGTTCCATCACTTTAACTCAGTTTGTTACATGTAAAATTATATATTATTTGTTTCCAAATGCCCTTTATAAATATAATCTTAATAATATATATATTACTAAATTTACGTGTAAATATAATTTTACGTTTTGTATATAACCTTGTTTTTTTAGAAACTTTTGTTACCCATATACCTTATATATTTACTTTGTTTCTTTCTTACATTTTTTTTACAAACAATTATACTTAGTTTTACTTGTATATACATGTTTCATAAATTTATTATATTATTTTATATCTTAATACATTATTTAAAGTTATCATGTGAATTATCAATTTTTGAATGAATTTGTGTTTTAAATACTTCATGCATAATTTGATTTGAACTTTGTATTTTTTATCATAATTATTTTCAATAAACATGTTTAAGCAAATTTCTAAATTTCCGTTATTCTGAAATAAGGCGATATCTAATATTTGGGGAATTTGGAAAATCATGCTCAATCGTACTGGGTATGACTTTTCCGGAGAACCAAATATTTGGATAACCTTTTATAATTTTAATGTATGTTTTTTTAAAGAAGTCGAAAATCAATCGCGTTTTAAAGGTATAAGGATCGCATCCAATCGTACTGGGTATGAAACTGCATATCTTTGAAACGAAAGATTTTTGACCACTAATTTAAACTATTCGAACATTTAAAAAAAAAGAATCGGACTTTGAGAAAATCTTTTCTTTTAAAACTTTTGAAATAAGGATAGCATTAAATCAATTTGGTACCAATTTTTGGGCGTAATGGGGGTGCTAACCCTTCCTCATACGTAACTGACTCCCGAACCCACTTTTTTTATTTTACACGAATAAAGCGTTTTAGTAGGTGGTCCAATCACACCTAAATCGAGAGATTGGTGGCGACTCCACATTTTTGTTTTCACAAGTCGATCCCCATTGCTTTCAAAATAAAAAAAGGGTTTCGACAATGTTCATGTTAAAATTTTATATTGGTATCAATTTCACATTTTATCTTTAAAATAACTTTTATTAAAAAATCACATTTTTAAATTTAATATATTTTTTAATTCCAAAATACATAGTGACAAGAATCTAAAGATAATTGAAACAACTAAGCAAGCAAATAAGCTAACCCGTATATAAAAAATTAATAAATAAATTATGAGGTGATGAAAGTTAATAAAAATTTTGGTTAAGGTGGACAAATTTTATTACGATGGGTGATTGTGGTTACAAGGACCCAAAATTATTTTTTAAAATTTAACTTGAACAAATATATTCTATTCGATTCGATTCAAATTCCATCTCACTCGACTCGATTCGAGAAAATTTCAAATCAAATTAGGATGATAAAATATGATTCGTCAACTTGATTAACTTGAAATTTTTTCATTCAATTCGGTTCGATTCGATCAAACGCTCACCCCTAGCACGAATACTTATCTCACGATTTCTGACCGGAAAGAACACTGACCTAAAGCTAAGATAAAATTTAGTGTAGCATAGATTTAATCATGCTTGTAGGTTGTGGAGGGTGATTGGTTTTGTATGAAAGCTAATGGAAATTGGGAAGAAAAAGTACTTGGAAAGCAATTAGGCCAATTTTAAAAGAACAAAGAAATGTAAATGGAACAACAGAATTCCCACGCCCAAATTGAAAGGAAAAAGAATTTAATTCTATTCTATTCCAAATTGAAGTAGGAATGTAAAATTAAGGGATGCCTTTCCAAATGACATTAAGGCCCTATTTATATACATAGAGTTTGCTATTTTTGGCATTAACTAATTTAACATAAAATCAAAATAAGATTTTTTCTTATTTTTGGCTTTTACAAAGTAAAAAATTCTGATGAGTCATTGACTTTTCTCCACATTTTTTATTCGACCTCATTTTTATTGATTGTGTTTTAATTTGGTCCTTTTCTGCACGTTTTTGTCTCTTAGCGTCCCAATTGCATCCCTAAAAATATTAAAACATAAAAGTACTAATTTAGCAGGGATCAATTCAGAAATAAACCGAATTAAACACAAAATACATGCAAATTAATATGTTATCACAAGCCATTCCTACCTTTGCAATGTCATGCTTCTTGTTACCAACCTCATTTTGCTTGGAGTTGGAATGTATTATTAGCCGGTTTTGGTAGCAAAAGCATGGAGGAAGAAAGAGAATTCATTGGTGTGAGTGGTCGAAGTTATGTGAGCTAAGGGAAGATGAGGGCTTAAGTTTTAGAAATTTGGCGAAATTTAATATTGTTTTACTTGCGAAACAAGGGTAGCGTTTGATTAAATATCTGGATTCACTTTTAGCACAATTGCTTAAAGGACAGTATTATTCATCTACTGATTTCATGAATGCAAATCTATATACTTACCCATCATATACTTGGAAGAGCATTTGTGCTACAAGGGGTCTGCTCCAAATGGGACTGGGCTAGTGAGTGAGTTCTGGGACTAATATCAGAATTTGGAAGGATGTATACGTTCTTGGGCTGCTTGGAAGGAAAATAGAACCGTGTGAGGGGGAACTCATTAGTTCGATTAGTGTTTGAATTGATTAATCATCCAAAAAAACAGTGGGATGAGCAGAAACTTATTGTTCATTTAGGTGAGGAAATTGCTAAAAGGGTACGATGTATTTCTATTGCTGAGAATCTATAGAAGAATAGGATAGTTTGGGGAGAGGAGTCGTCAAGTGATTTTTCAGTAAAGAGTGGCCATAATATCTTAATTCAGAGTGCTGAGTCTATTAATAGTAACGATAATTAGGCAACTTTCTTTAAGAGTATCTGACAGATTAGTTTACCAGAGAAAATAAAAATTATAGCATGGAGAATCATTAAAAATTACATCCCTAGCTACTACATTTTGTATAATAGAAGGCTAGGAAGTTCACCAATGTGCCTGAAGTGTACAGGAGATGTCGAAACCTCTGAGCATATTTTTAGAGATTATCCTTTTGTAGTAAAAATATAGAGAAAGTTAGATTTTGAATGGCTTGATGATATTATTAATGGATCTTTATAAGAATAGCTTAATTACATTGTTTCCACGTTATCTACTACTACATGCAAGATTGTGATTTGTACCTTATGGTATAGTGGTCAGCAAAAAACATATTGTAACAGCCTAATTTAGATCCTAATCAGAATAGTAGTTTCGGGACCACGAATTCGAGTCCAAAAATATTTAAAAATTATTTTGTGTTTATTTTATGTGAATTTATATTTGTGAAATTTTCGTGATTTAATTTTGTCGATTAGGTGTCCGATTTAATAAAATGACTTAATCGTGTAAAATGAAAATTTGGTGGTTATTTCTAAAAGGGACCTATTTGTTATTGGCTTTTTAAGTTGGAACCTCTATGTTGAAAATAACCCACTTTCATGTTAGTTGGATGGTATTAGGCTTACAATATAAAGTTTTATTATAAACTCATTAAGGTTATATTAGTAAATTAAGTTTTAATTTATAATATGTTATAATATACATAATAAAACATAAAATAAAGTTAACATATATGTTATTTCTTCATTGTTCTTGTCGAATATAAACAAAAGAAAAAGAAAGAAAACCAAGTTAGGGTTCGGCATATATTCAAACTCAATTAAGGTTTGTTTTTGTTCGGTTTTTGATAATTTCTACGTTTTTGAGATCGTTGCTTAGTAATCTTCAAGACCCAAGCTTTAATTTTTTATTTTGATGAATATTTTGAGTTGTGTCATTGTTGATAGCTTGTGATTTTTGTTGTTTGATGATGAAATATGAAAGATGTTTTAGATTAACATGTTTTGTATTGGAGTTTTTGATAATTTTGAGTAATTAGGACTAAATTGCAAAAATAATAATTTGAGGGACTAAAATGTGAATTAAATGAAATATATGGGCTTGTATAGATATGGGTACCATTTGAACTAACATGGGTACTTTGAAATTTTGTGTATTTTGTGTTTTGTGCAATAGGGACTAAATTGTAAAAATTATAAATGATAGGGGTAAAAGGTAATTTGTCCATTTATGTGTTTTTGGACTAAATTGAATGAAAATATGTTTGAATGAGCTTATTGAATATGTTTAGATCAAGAACCAAAGAAATAAAATTTGGATCGAGGGAAAACGAAAGTTGTTGACTAGTCGATCCGTATTGGTTTTTCGTTGTTCGAGGTAAGTTTATAAGCAAATAGACGTACTTAATTTTAGTTAAATGTAAAGTATAGATGCTGAATTGAATTATATGATATTATAAATGCAATTGCTGAATGTGTATAAGCTTTGTAACTATGTTTAAGCATTCGTTTCGACCGAGTTACGACGTTCGAAAGCCCTATATGAACCTTAGGAATAGTTAGGATACATATGTCATGACATAGGATTCCGATATATGTGTGCGAGTAAGACCATGGAATCGATATGTGATTCTGATATGTGTTTACAAGTAAGACCCTGTCTGGGACAGTGGCATCGATAAGAGATTACATGTAAGACCACGTCTGAGACGTTGGTATTGTACGATATATGTGTGATCATCCGAGTGTCCTATCCAATTCCGAATGGTTCATCAGGCATGGATAAATTGTGAATAAATACGAAATACGAGCTGAAAGATCAGGTATGTAATAATCTATTATCTATGGAAATAAGGTAAGTAAGCTAATTTATGTATGTTACAAGTTGTGTATGAACTTAATAATGAATATGTACGAATATGATATGTGATTTCGGCTTTGAAGATGAGTAACTTAAGTTTTATTAAAGAGATTTTTAACTATGTGTATACACATATGTGTGATTGTGTATTCGGCTACATAGAAAATACATGTGTAAAATGTCATATTATGATTCTTGAGTCTATTCAAATGTATAAATGGATGTTTGATTATGTATTGACATTTTGGCTTGAAAGTTGAATAACTCTTGATTAAATAGTTTAGGTGAACATTTGGCCAAGGTAATAATAGTGCATGAAATGTATTATTTTATCTCATTTGTAGATTTAAGATTAAGCATTGGTAATGATAATATAATTCGGCAAGCTTAATCAATTTGAATATATTACTAAGTTGTTTATTTGCTTATGACTTACTAAGCTGTAGTAGCTTACTCTGTTTTATAGATTTTGAAGTCAAGCTACAAGCTCTGGGGACTGTCAGCCAAGTTCATCACACTATCTACTATTTTGGTACCTTATTAGCTAAACTTAAATCATGGCATGTATAGGCTAGAATATACTTTTGAAATGCTGAATGTTGGTTATGTATAAAAGCCATGCGAAAATGGCTAAACTTTTATATTTGAATTCGGTCATGATAAGTATGAGTTATGTTTATCTTGGTTTTATAGTTATGTGCTGTGAAGGTATAATATTCGTGACAGGTACTAAATGCTTTGAAAATGATTTGCTTAACATGACTAAATTTGGTCTTATGTGTTCTTGGTTAAAATGTTAAATGAGATTGATTGTTGGTAAATTGCTAATGGAAGCTTTGGATGTGCATGTGGTGTTAGGTAATAAATTCGGCCATGAAAGAATAAAAACATTATATGTATTTATTGAAATTGATAATTCGTAATAGAAATATGAAATATGAAACAATTAAATGTGATGGATAAATGTATATTAGCTTGATTGATTCGGTTGTTAAGTGGTAAATATTGCATGTGTTTCATGAATATTTGGTCGATTGTTTAGCATGCATTCAATGTTAAGTGTGATCGTTATTTTAGGATAAGTTAAGTATTACGTACATGTGCATTATTAGCATGTTCGGCCATGGTATAATGTACTAAATATACATATGTGATTACTTATTAAATTATGTAACAGGGTTGTACACTTAAACATGGTTACTAAGAATTTGCTATTAAAGTTAAAACATGTATGACATTAAGGGAACAATAATTTGAGATGTCCGAATGTTGTCTTTTACTTTGTTATTGAATATGAAATTTTAGGCACACTAATTTGCATATATAATAAGTGTACTTCTTATTGGTATGTGCATGAAATGGTTAAAATTTACTAAGGCTAATTGCATGTAACTTAATGACTGAAGTAGTTGTGTACAAACTTTAATAATTAATATTCTAAATGATTTATATAGGAATGCATGAACAATATATCGCGTGGTTGTTTCAATTTGTAGTGAGGTGTAAAGCATGCAAATTTCAAATTGATTATTACTTAAGCCGTATATGTGGTGATTTAAGATGTGCACTATGATTTATTAAATTATAAGAATGTGTGTATGATTTTGGTGGCTGTATGTATAATAACATAGGTGTTAATGGAAGCATGTTAAACCATGTTGGTAATAGATAATGCTGTACAATTAAATGCATTATATACTGTTAATAATAAGTTGAGATTTGTTGTGACCTGTATATGCAAAGTGTAATCCGTTGTTTGTTCTGAAATGCGAATTGATTATATCTTATTTGTAAATGAGTTGGACTTGATTAATTATATATATATTAATGAATGTTTTGAAATTATGTTTTTGATCGATAATGCCTCGTATCTCTAATCCGGCAATGGATGTGGGTTAAGAGTGTTACACATATTAATTCATGACAGGATGATTTTATTATCTTAAGACATAATTAAAAGGTCCGAGTCCTACATTAGAGAAGTTGATGTGGTTCAGAGGAAATTACTTATTCGAAGGGTTGAGAATGAACATTGAAGGCCTCTAGAGGATCCTTTCCTCAAAATAAAATTTGATGCAGCGTTTCAAGGTAACAATAAGAAATTCTGCATAGAGATAATTATTAGAAATTTGGGGGGGTTAAGTGGTGGGCTAAAAAATAATAGTAAACTGTCACATACCTACAAGTTTTGCAGTGAAAGCTCTTGCATGTCTCCAGGTAGTGAGTTTGGGGATAGATTTAAGGATTCATGAGGTGCTGATGGAAGGGGACACCTTGTCAGTGATAAAAAAGATAAGGTCTTTGAAAGAAGATGGGTCGGTTATAGGGACTTATATATACAATGCAAAGAAAAAAGTAGAAGGGTTCTCAAGATGCTCGTTTAGACATGTTCCCAGGAATACGAATAGAGTTGCATATATACTAGCAAGAGAGGGGTTGATGAGACGTAGGAGTACTTATTTGGAAGGCTGTATGCTGGACTTTGCAAGGGATATGGTGGACAACAACCGGCGCACAAAACAGTTGGGGGAAGGAGGATGAAATGGTAGAGATGTTCTCTGATGGCATCGTAAAGAACTTTAACGGGATTTGAAAGGGGAAAGGTGATAAACCGTAATTTATACATATTTTTAGCCCATGCTTATCACATTTTATGGATGATTTTTCTTTAGAATTGGTGAATTCGATGCTCCTAATGCCTTAATTTCATGTTTTATACTTAGGTGAGCATAGGAGAGCGAAAGGAATGGGAAATGGGCCAAAAACGGAGAAAATTGGCCAACGTACGAAATCGACACGGCCTGGACTTCCTCACACGGGAAGACCACACGGCCGTGTCAATTTGGCAGAATCGAAGCACGACGGGCGTGTCCCTGCCAAGCCCAAGTTGAGTCCAATTCAAAAAAGGCTAATTTTGAGGGCTTTTAGGCATTCTAAAGCCTATAAATACACCCTAAAGGAAGAGGAAATGGGGACAAAGAGAAAAGGAGGCAGGGAACTGCTCAAGGGAAGCCGATTGATCCATCTCAGAAGCCGGATTCACCATCAAGACTGAAGATCTCCCCTCAATTTCCCTTCAGGAGTTTTGGGTTTTCTTTATGTTTTGTATTCATTATTCTTCTGATATGTTTTCCTTTTTAGTTATGAACTAAATTCCCTAAATACTTAAGGGGAATGAAACCTAAGACGAATCTTGTTATTATTTTCTGAATTGTATGATAAATATTTAGCTTGTTCTTAATTATGTGTTCTTAATTCTTGTTTTGATATCCCAGGATACTGATTCAAGATAAGCTCTTATTCAGAGGAGGAATAGACCCTGTATAAGAGTACATTTGTCATAATTAAGCGGAGTTGATTTCGCGCCTAGAGATAGGGTGACAAGATTTTGCAAGATTAAGGTGAAACCTAATAAGAGGATCCATAGATCGAGTTAATGCAATCTTAGGGTGTTAATTAGAGAAAAGTCTCAATTATTCAATCTAGGGATTAGATGTTATTAGTCTTGAATAGGGATAGTAACATAACTTAGGGATCTCTACGGAACAAGTTAAATGAATAAATCTTCTGATTCGGAGTCAGAATAACAAGTGAAGTCTAGGTGGATTCTTCCTTAGGTATTGTCTTAATTCAATCGTTTTTCCAAAAATAATTCCCCAATTCTATTTTCTGTGAATTCTTAGTTTAGATAATTAGTTAGTTAAAACAAAACCCCTTTATTCTCAGGCTAGATAATAAAAAGACAGTCATTACTAGTACTTTTAGTTCTTTTGGGTTTGACAATCCGGTCTTTGCTAAAACTATACAACTGTTCGATAGGTACACTTGCCTATATCATGATAATAGTTAGTTTCAAGAAAGATTAATTATAAATATATAAAACTTACCTGTCATGAAAATCGAGTTCAGAAAGGTATTGAGGGCTGCAACTATGGGGGGTGGGGTACGGAGATCAATGGGTTCCTTTTGAGATGGTGATGGTTGTTGAATTTTTTGAGTTTTTGATGATTCTTGAGGGGCCTCAAGTTGGATCGGGGGAGGTGAACGATGTGGTTGTTACCTCAACAAAGGTTGCCGTTTTGGATTCCATGGTGCTGCTGATAGAATTCTAGAATGCTCTGCCCAGTGATGCCAGCTAAATGTTGGGTTGTTATTTTATTTGTTTAGTCCCATTATTTTTTTGCTTGGTTTGAATTCTTTTTAGCTGTGTGGTTTGTTTATGTTATTATTATTATTATTATTATTATTATTATTATAACCTAAATTCTCTTAATAAAGTTGAACGTAGATTTAAATTGGTATGTAACTCTAATATTAATTAAACAATAATTAAGATGTTTAGAGCTCTAATATTAATAAAGTAATAACTTTATTTTATATCAATAAAACTAACACATTAAAAAGAAAATATTAACACAACTTTTTTATGTCAAAACTTTTAACTAATAATTTTAAATTAAATTATAATTATAATTATTATAAATTTTTCTATATTTTATACTCAAAATTTTATCCTAGTAATAACTATTTTAAAATTAGCACAACTTTTTCAACTAATAATTCTAAATTAAATTATAATTATTTTTAAGTTAATTTGATAATATGATGAACAATAAAATTTATTCTTATCAATTCAAAAATTTCTTCAAACCCTTATTTTTATATAGACTAGTTCCCAAGTCACGTAAGTCGCACGTGATTTTATGAGTTTATTTTTTAAATTTACTAAATAATATATTTATATATATTTTAAAAAATACATTTGCTAATTAAATAAGAGTTTACTTAATTTATAAAAGTCTATTAATTTTGAAAATAATTGAGAGAATAAAATAATATCCTAAAAGTTATTAAATAATATTAGTAAAATAGATAATACAATGATAAATAACATTTACAATTATGTAAATTTTAGTAAAATTAGATAGTAATAAAATTATCAAATATCAAATAATAATAACTAAACATCTCAAATAATAATGAAAAATCATAAAAAAAAATTTTGGTGATAAAAACAAAACCTTTTAAATAACATTAAAATGTTAGATATTTTGTTTTTTGGTCCCTGTGGACTGCATTTAACCAGTTATTTTGTGTAGTAAAGTTGATTTTTTTCCCTTTGTTTTAAAAGCTGCTATGAAGCTTCTGGCATTGTTGCAATTACTGTATAAACATACCATCATCAATTTGCTGATGGACTCCCACTCATCTTGGGCTCACCAATCGTAACTAATTTTGAGCCTATAAGGATGTTGCTTGTTAAGCTAAAGATGCCAAGGCCCAATAAAGCAACCCAGTAGCTTCATCGAACTCCAGCAACTGTACACAGAACGCAGCCAATGTCAACAACGTGCCCCATTGCCATCTAACCGACGGTAGATAAGCTTGACTTTCCCAGAAGTTTCATAAATAGGCCAAGTTGCTATAAGGTCATAGTCATAATTTTCAGCCATCGAAATATCTGACTTCTGGGTCTCTCATTCTCAACGTCGCCTCTCCCCCCTGACCCATACACACAGTCATTCACCAAGCTGGCTTGGACCCCTCCCGATGAACTGTTGTTCCCTAAGATCACATTCGAAACGACAACAGATACACAATACAGTCGTATAGTAGACCATCATCTCAAACATCTCATTTATTGTTTCCTTCATCTTACACGGTACATGCCGCACCCCCTTGGATCCCAGTTTTTTTTTTTTCTTTTTTTTGAGGTACGTCCGTAAGTCCTTTGGCTGTCCGGATTCACGGTCTTAAGCTGTAAAATGGGGGCATTGTCCTTTTCATTTAACTTTACGATTGTGCTTTCGAAATTTAAAAAAAAAATTGATGCTTTCATTTTACTTTGTTATTATATATGTGTAGTCTCCATTAATTGTCTGATCCAAAATTCCTGATCTGTCGAGCTGGTTACGCCCTAAATAAATTTCATACTTGCAATGTCGAATTCGTGTCATACTCTACAATCTTGGCTCACTCAAATCTGATTTTGTGGTGGCTTAGACCTTAACTTAATTTCGATCACCACTGCAATAACGGGGTCACCTCTATAATACGATTGCAAACGAAAGGTGCATGTAGCATTAATTACGTAGACAACTCATAGTTCAGAGAGGTGATTATGAATTGAGTTGGATTAAGTTGGATTAAGTTCGGTCTAAATTTATAAATAGTATCAATATTTTAATATTTGTTTAAGTTCAACCTTATTTAAAATATGAGTCTATTTATTGGTAAAAAATTGAAAACCAAGACAAAAAAAACCGCAATTCAATTTGCTCAATTGGTTTACGATTTCTTTATATATTTATTTAATTATTGTTGAACCAAAAACTTCTGATTTAATTGATTGAACCATTCATCTAATTTTTACAACATTAAAATACATCCATATTATTTTTTAAATATATATATTTTATTATCATTATATATATTTCTCTTATTAAATTTCTAAATATAAACAATTTAAAATATTATTTTTTATATTTATATTATTATAATATAATATAATATAATTAAATTTTAAAAGATATAAATTACATAACATAAAAAAAACATATTATAAACTTAAAAATCAATCTAACGATTTAAGTTAAAGCTTTAAATTTAAAAATCGAGTTTATTCCATATAATAAAAATTAATTTCCAAACCAAATAATTTTGATGTCTCGAAAATTTCAACTTGAATAAATAACCCACCTTAAATAAGTCTACATCAACGAAGTAATTAATATACATACAATAAATGTGATTAGGGAGTTCATAGAAAGGGTACAAAGCGATTGGCCAAAACGTACGTAGCCGTAACAAAGCATTAAGAAGAACAGGGATTAATTTGATCGAAGTTAATGAAAAGCGACCCTGGCTCTCTTTCTGCACCTTAGAACATGGGGTACCCTACATTTATAAGTGAGACAAGTGGTCCTACTTTCATTTATTGTCCTAATTTATTTCTAATTTTGACTATATATGTCCATCCTGCCAAAAACTCCATGCACACAAAAGAGCTCTTCAAGCAGAGAAAATTAAAATATGTGCTTTCCATAATCAAATTAAACCAATCACTCACATGTGCTATTGGACTTATAGTTGAAACAATCATGGGTTTTTTCCATTAATTTTTCAACGATTAATTTGATTTAATTTTCAGTTTATGTTGATATATCGTATACATAAACTATTATATTAATCTAATATTAAAATAAATATATGTATTCACTTCTTTAAATGTATATAATTGAGTCAAAATCAAAATTCTATATGTACATATGAACCACAATTCAAATTCCATATGTATAATTACACAAAATCAAAATTTATGTATCAAATTGCACATTAAAACAAAATTTATGTATAAATTTGATATTTACCCTAATAAATTTACCAAAGATGGTATAAAAATCTAAAAAGTTGAATTGTACTAAAATTTGAGAGTTTTGATACTATATTAGTTTAAATAATTGAAATCATTAAATTTGTAAGAAAACATCCAATTATTTATGATTTCTCCCATTCTCTCCAATTTTCTTGTAAGGTGGTTTATACTTTATACCAGTAGGGTATGGCATTGGCAGGCAACTGGTAGGATATATGCCACCCAAGTAATGCCTAAGAAATTAGCTCCCTAACATTTATTTATTTATTTATCTGCCAAGTTTAAACAATAGAAGGAATCCTATGGTTGCAATTTACATATAAGGGTGCTGGATATGGCGTAATATTGTAACTAAAACAAGAAAGTTTTGCATTTCTGCATACATTAGGGAATACAGGAAGAAGGACTTGTAGGATTTCATTGCAATATGAAATGACATAACCTGTAAACAGAGAAACATTGAATTGCTGTGAAACCCTGAAAGCTCCTTTCATTGTCAAAATATTCAGGGTTAATGTTTGCAGATGAGACAAAAACCATATAATTCAAGGCTTCTGAATGAAATGATTTGAATCGATAAAGGCTATCAAAAGCCTGCAAAAAAACATATACAACTATAGCAAGCACGTACATGCATGTGAATCGCTGCTGTTTCATCTGTCAATGGGATTCTCAGAAGAAGCTCAAAAATTAAGAAAAAGGGGGGAGGGGTGCCCAAGTGGTGTGATAAGCCATCAGTACACCTAATATTCACACTTCTGCAAAATATAAACCAATCAGTAACCAAAAGGGGGGAAGAATTGGCCTTGGGAGTTTCACCCATGTCGTCCCCCCTGCATGCGTATGTTTGTTCATTTGTTTACAATGTTTCCTTTCATTAAAATTTATAGTCAGCAAGGCATCGCTTCCCCTTGTTCGGCCATGGGGTGTTCCATTATCTTCAAAGCTATTAGTATGAATGTTCTGTTCACTTAAACTAAAGGCAAATGTGTTTTATTTGGACAGGGTTAACTTCCCCTCAATGAAACTTTTGAGCTTGAAAATAAGCGTCCCAAACCACTTAGCAAATAGCAAGAAATCAATTTTTTTTTTTTACTGCAGATGTCCATTTTTTCTCCCAAGGCAAAGGATATGAATCCAGGAAAGCGTTGAAAAGTAAGTGGAAGAATAGAAATATAGGGAATTGAAGGGGCCGGCCTACCTATCTCACAAGTACTAAATTACACTAGTATTTTGGTTGAAGTCAGGATATTATTTTGCAATTTCAATTATGTTTATCTTGCATATATATCATAATTATTTATAATAATATTTATTTTTCAAAAATTAAAGTGTCTTACATTATCTAGAGAGTGTAATATTGTTTATCATTATACTTATCTTTGATTATAATATTATTTGCTAAATCAACAAATACATGAATAAACGCGTTTCTTAAATCCGAGAGAGAGAAAGAGGGACCATGATGTCCATAGGGAGGGCAACAAGGGGGGTGTAATCCCAATGGGGTTTCCTCCAGGCATGTCCTATAAGCTCTCAAAGACCCCCCGAAAAAACACCCATGGTTATGTTCTCGTCCCTACAACCCCCACATGCCTTAGTTTCTCTCTTTACACACCCATTAGCTCCCACCATATATACCTCCCCCTTTACTCTCCTTTCTTCTCTAACCTTTCTCTCTTAGCTCTTTTCTCTCCATTTACCCCCAGCCCACAATATTTTAGTGTTTCTCTCTTTACAGTTTAGTAAGAAAAGAAAATGGCAATCAGGAAATCAAACAAACTGCCACAAACAGCAGTGATCAAGCAAATCCTGAAGAGATGCTCCAGCTTGGGAAAGAAACAAAGCTACGACGAACAAGACCTCCCTTTGGATGTCCCCAAAGGTCATTTCGTTGTGTATGTTGGTGAAAACAGAACCAGACACATCGTTCCCATTTCTTTCTTGACCCGACCCGAGTTTCAGTCCTTGCTTCATCAAGCTGAAGAAGAGTTTGGTTTCAATCACGACAATGGCCTCACAATTCCTTGCCAAGAACATGTTTTCCAGTCTCTAACTTCCATGCTTAGATGAACAAGAAAAGCTACCATTGTTGAACAAGATAAGGTCCGGTTAATAGTTTTTTCTGGAGAAGATGATTATGAGCAAGCTGCTTTGATTGCTTCTCTGATTAGATCTTTCTCTCTTTTTTTTCTTTTTTCCCTCTCTGACCCGAAAAAACCCATGAATATATTATTATTTAGTTTATATCTGGGTTTTAGATTTGTAAAGCTGATAACGACAAAGTATGAAAATTTTCCTCACTGAGGTGTTTGGGTTGTAAATCAACAAATAGCAATGTAACCCAGTGAGAGAGAAGTAATGTGAAGGATTTTGGGGTTGCCTGTTGGCTCTCCATTTTTATTTTATTTACCTTTTTTTCTCTCTGGCATTATATTATATATGTATTTTGCAATGCACGCCTCGCCTTGGCCGGCACTAAGTCGCAGGTTAGGCACACGCTCACCCGTTTTTCTGCCTTTTTTGTCTCATTGTCTCTTACCTTTCAGTTTATTTTTCTGGTTAACTCAACAGTTAATGCCGTTAAAAACGTTATCTACCAGACAACTCATTGGATTGTTTTGCCGGAGATGAACCCAAACTCATCAAATAATTCTTTTCTTTATTAAAAAATAATAATAAAAGAAAATTGTGGAACGAAAGACAAAAATACGCGGAAATATACGAATACGCATATAATATAACCAGGAGAAATTATGATATGATTATCTAATAATTTTGTCGAAATTTTTGCATTCAAATTGGAATAACATAGTTGTAATTCATTTTTATTTTTATTTTATCCTTATAATCCTCGTATTATGAATAGTTTTAAGAATGAATGATTTTAAAAAAAACTAAAATTATAATATTTTCATTGAGGGAAAAAAAAAACGTATTGACGTTTTTTTTTTATTTTTTGTCAAAGTTTTTTTTTCTTTGAAACTCAAAAAAAAGTTTAAAACCACATTGATCAATCAACATCCCGTCAAGGATTGGCATGTGATCAGGTACGATGATCGTCAATGGGTACAGTGATGTCAAGTGATGACCCCACAAGTTGGACGGCTCAGATTGCAAACCAGCTTACCCCATGATCTACAAACAACACGTTAACAGATCTTCAACACTGGGGCACTGAGCCCGCCATTAATTGATAGGGGTGATATTAAGAATCTTTACGCATATCGTACTCGTACACTCGTACTCTCTTCTCTGCTTTTTAAAACCTATTCCTTTCTAAAAGGTTAAAATATTTTATTAGTCCCTCTTACTTTGACAGAAATTGAAATTTAATTCAAATTGGGGCCGATATATTGCATAAGAAGAAAGCACATTGTTTTATTTCTTCCAAAATCGTGAACCGTTATCAAACTGCCTTCATCTAGTGGTCCATCAACTAGGGTCTAAAACATTAAAAAATCCAAGCTATTTGAGTGGGCGCACTCCACTCCATCAACCAAAAATGCCATATTTCTTAGGTATAAAATTGTAAGAGTCATTCGAAAGAAAGATGGATGCGTTGGGGGTTAGTTTAAAACTTTAAATGCTTTATATAAGTGTGATACAATAAGTTTAACCGATTTGGGATTTCTTTTATATAAAGAAATGGATACGGGCGTTGAAATTATACAACTCTACTGTCCTTTGATGTTTATTATATATAGCTTTTGCTTTTAGGAGACACTAGGTTTTATTTATGTAACTTTGACCGAGTAAAATTTGATATTATTCCAAAAAAATAATAAAAAAAGTTAACATTTTGAATTAAATAGTTTGAGTTAATCTAATTATTCTGGTGAATTTAAATAAAAAATTAAAATTTTTAATTGAATTCGAATATGAATTACAGAATTTGAGTTATACGAAAATTTAAATAAGAAAATTTAAAACTACGTTGTTGTTTTGACAATTATATACATTTTCTAAAGTTAAAAGTCAAAACTATTAAATTAAGATGTACAACTGTGTCGTTTTGATAAATATTTACCTATTAAGTTAAAAGGCAAAATTATTATATTGTTTATGTAGTTAAATAATCTTGTACTTTGTCTACTAGTTAAATAATTGGTCCATGTAAACGTAATATTGAATATAAATAATAGGATTCGTTAACTCAATTTAACTTAACTCAAAAATTTTTAACTCGATTCGATTAAAAAAATTCAAATTGAATTTATAATTACTAAAATAGAATTTATCAATTCAATTAACTCAAACTTTTTTAACTTGACTTGACCGTAAACTCACTACTAACAATAACGCACCACACCACTATATTTTTTCCTTCCTGTAGTACCATTTTAGTGAAAAATGGCATCTGAATAATAAGGATTGTTTTGTGGATTTTAGGATATATTTTTATGTAAAAGAACCAGTCCTGATTCATAAAGTTGTTTATGTTTTTGCTGTAAATAATGTAAGACAGCTTTCAATAGTTTTCCAAGTTTATTTGTATTTATTTTCTTCTAAAAATTATAAACATGAAATTACTTGTCTCGAAAAGTAAAAATATTAAAATTTGTGAGGAAGTTTGAGTAGTTAAATTCCCTATTTCTAATTTCACCTTAAAAGTGGGTTTTTCAAAATTTTTCATGATTTTATTTCATTTAATACGTATGCTTAAACTTTAAATATTATTTAATAAATTTTTTTAATTTGAAATTTTTTTAAATCTAATTGCTGTGTTTTTGAATTGATGAATTCTAAAAAAATCTCCAAAATTTCAATATCACATTCTTAAGTTTTTGTCCTGAAAATTTTAACTCTAATGTAAAAAAAAAGTTCATAAATCTCATTTTATTGATGTTTTAACCGAGGAAATAGGACATTGGCCTGTTGCGCAAGCAGAATTGTGGGGGATTGCTGATGGTGTTGATGTCGCATGGAATGCTGGATATCGTCGTGTTGAAGTTGGGTGTGATTGTCTTCAGGCGATTAATGGTCGAGATAATAGGAATGATAACGCTGCTGCTTTGTCAAGGATCAAGGAGTTTTGCAATAGAGACTGGCAGGTTAGCTTTTCCCATATCTACAGAGGTGCGAATATGGTAGCTGATGGAATGGCTAGTTTGCCTGCTAATCCTAATGGTCAGATCCATTTGTTTGATATACCACCAGAGGAAGCTACCTCCTTTCCGAGGGATGATTTTAGAATTGCACCCACTTTTGTGACCTCTCGAAATATTGTTTAATTGCTAGAGCAATGCCCTCCTTTATTACCAAATCTATATATATTCTTCATCCAAAACCGTATTTTGACATTAATTAAAATTTTACATTAATATTGTATCAAACATTAACCCTTAATTGATGGTCATCATCACTACAAGAAAAATAGAAATTATTAATGTTGATAGTCGTCACAAAATGCTATGTTAATATTGTTAAAATTTTATTGTAACAACAAAAAATCATTGTTGGTTGTTGTGTATATGTTCGTTGTCTAAAGTATACTCAACGACTTTGTAAAATTTAAAAAAAACATTTTTAATTATATATATTGCAACAACTTTTGTTATTTTCAAATATAATATTTTTTTTAGAAACAACTTAATTTATTTGCTAAAAAATGTTTTAATTGCAATACGATTGGTTATGATATCTTTAACCTAATGATAATATTTTACAAAGTAATATTATAATGATTGTCAAATATTATTTTGTAATGACATTTTAGTTGGTTGTGTCTTAGATTGTGCCACGACTAAATGTCATTTAAAAGAAATATTTTAACAACCTTAATATTTGACAAAATTAGTGAAAAAACCGATTTTGAAAAATAATGAAGGAAATAGGTTGAATTTTGAGATATCTAGGAAAGTAGGTTGATTTTCAAACTTGTGAGAGAAAGTGCTTCTATCACGGTGTGGCTTTTGCTGACATGATGTTTATAAGGTAAAAGTACTTCATGTAAGATGCACTTTACATTTGCCCTATAGACATCATATTTATTTTAGAGTTACGATCTTTTTAACTGTTCAATCGAAATTAAGAAAAACTTGATTTTCATTTTGCCTTGTAGATGTGGAGTTAATGCTTGATGCGCATTGCTCAACTCGAAATGACGCAGTAGAGTTATATGGCTAGACGATGTAGAGGAAGTTAATTTCAGGGTTCTGGCCACAAGAAACAAAAAAATCTAATTAAATTTTAAATATATTTTTTTAGATTTTATGTATTAGTTGATAAAGTAACAACTTATGAGCAGGGGCGTAGCCAGGGGGGCTGGCATGGGCCCCGGCGCCTCTAAAATGGAAAATTTCATTTTAAGCCCTTGAATTTTTTTAAAAATTTTAAATTAGTAAAGATAAAATTCCACTTTGCCCCCCTAAAATTATAAAAATTCAATTTAATCCTTTACAAATTATAAAAATATAAACTATAAAAAATTAAAATTTCATCCGGCCCCCCTAAAAAAATTTTCTGGCTTCGCCCCTGCTTATGGGTGAATTTTTCACTTAATTAAAACTCAACTTCAATACTTAAATACTAGGAGAGATATTCTAAGTTCATTAATTCAGTATAGGGGTGAACAAAACTCGATTCGACTTGAAAAAATCGAAAAAAAACTCGAATTTCAAGTTAAACGAATCGAGTTATTCGAGTCAACTCGAATTTTTTTTTTTGAATTTCAAGTAAGAATCGAATTGAATTTTCAAATTCGAATAACTCTAATAATTGGAATAATTTAAATATCAAACTATAATATTTTACATTTTTACCCCAAACTCCCAAACCTTTTTACTTTTCCCTCAAAACTTTTACTCCTTCCCACTTTCCCCCCAAACTTTTACTCCCCTCCCATCCCAACCCCCCAATCTACCCAAAATATATTTCCCACCAAAATTTTACTCTCCCATTTACTTTTTCTCAATATTTTACTCTAAAAAACCCTCAAAACTTTTTATTTTTCCCTAAAATTTTTACTCCCTCCCACTTTCCCCCTAAAACTTTTGCTCCCTTCCGATCCTACCGCCCATCTACCCCAAACCCATCCCCCCTACAATTTTTTTTTATTTCCCCCTTAAACTTTTACTTCTCACCCTTTATTCTCAAATAAAAAATCAAAATTATCCAAAAAAATCACTAAACATAAATACTAATAAATTTTTTTATATATACTATTTATATTATTAAGTTAAATTTCACATTTTATATTATTTATATTATTGAATTATTTAGTCATATCGAATATTTATATTAAAATTGAATTATTAATTATGCTATAAAATATTCATGTTAAAATTTTATATTCGTATCAATTTCACATTTTATCTTTAAAATAACTTTTATTAAAAAATCACATTTTTACATTTAATATATTTTTTAATTTCAAAATACATAGTGACAAGAATCTGAAGATAATTGAAATAACTAAGTAAGCAAAGAAGCTAACCCGTATATAAAAGATTAATAAATAAATTATAAGGTGATGAAAGTTAATAAAAAATTTGATTAGGGTGGACAAATTTTATTATGATAAGTGATAGTGGTTACAATGGCCTAAAATTATTTTTTAAAATTTAACTCGAATAAATATATTTGATTCGATTCGAATTTCATCTCACTTGACTCGATTCAAGAAAATTTTAAATCAAATTAGGATGATAAAATATGATTCGTCAACTCGATTAACTCGAAATTTTTTCATTCAATTCCATTCGATTCGATTGAATGCTTACCCTAATTCAATAGAACATTTTATTGATTTTTTTCTCCTTCATAATAAATCCTATAATTAAATTAAGTTGTAAAGTTTAATGGGTTTTGTTATTGAAATTCGATTAATTAAATTTTTTTAAAAAAAGCCAGAAAAATCCAAATATAATTGCCAATCCTAATAATTTGATAAAGACATGGCTGAATTCCCACTCGTTGGATTCGTAACTTAGTGGAGAACAAGTTTGTATTGGGAAAATTTTAAAATTGCTGTAATGTTCGACCGTAACTAGTTCATCCTTGACTCTCTCTCCATTTATGCTTTCTTTTATTATAATAAATAAGGTAATCAATAAACCATTAACTTAAATTGGTTTTGGTAGAAATTTCAAAGGGTCGCAGTTAAAGAACATGGCATCACCTTCACCCTCCCTACCTACCTCTACACAATAACACTTCCTCATCTTCTGTTCTCTTCTTTCACTAAATCCCTTATTAGTTGAGATTTTAACCTAAATCCTAAACTGCTCTGCATATAAACAACACTTTTAATATTACAGGAGATAATACCATGAATGACCCACCCATTTTAAGCTTTGTTTTAATGTGGTATTTCTATCTTTAGAATATTCAATTTAACACTTCAAGTTTTATTTTGTTCATTATGGCATGACATGCAGACCAATCAAAGGTGGATACATGTTCCTCTGTTTGACTATTGACAAGGTCTTAGAGCAAATCAAAATTAAATTTTTATAAAAAAATGAACTTCTTTTTTTGGTAAAACTGCTTTTTCTTAAATCATGGAGTTTTCTTCCTTTCTTGATAAATTGAAAACATAAAAAGTCCCCCCCCCCCTTTCTTCCATATTCGAACACCATGAACCTTAGTTTTTCTATCCTCACCTTTCTCTGTACAGTTCTGATTAAGACCTACCGTACGCAAAGATAATGGAAACCAAGGAATTTGAACATCTCTTTCATCTTTGATCTATCAAAAAAACATCTCTCTTTTTCATCGTTTTTAAATACCCAAAGCTCTCAACTTGTTTTAGCTTCCGTTTTTAAGTTTTCAACCTCCAACTTTGGGGATAAGTTAGACAAAAATATCGTTTTTAAAAATAATTAGGGGTTTAGACCATTTTTTCTCAAATTTAGAAAAATAGATCAATTTTGAAAAGAGAAACAGAAAACACGTTTTGCTTTGCAGGACGTATTTTCTGTTTCTAAAAAAATATTTTTTTTTGTGTTGGGTGTTGAAAATTTGGGGAGAAAAATTCATTTGTATTTGCGTTTGAGAGAGATAGTATGATAGTTTTAAAATATGTTTGAGTTCATGGTGGTGCGATGGTGCTCGAAAACTCACACATTTCATCTACCATGTAGGGATGGAACCATCATCTTAGAAGATGTCGCATTGCAACTTGGGTTCCCAAATGACAGTGGTTATACGGTCACGAGTTGAAGTATAACTAGGGCTCCCAATTGACGGTAGTTATGCGATCACGAGTTCAAGTTTTATGCCACCAAAAGAGGATACTTTATAAACCCCATGTATAAGTTTGAGATCATAATCATAGGAGAAAAAATGAACTTTCTAGTATAATCAACTTATTATTTTTCACCATCTCCATCAAAGTAGTATCACTAACCTCATTGTCTAAAACCTATGACAAAGTAAGGGCAAGAAGACTTTCAAGGGGTAAGTGATTGTGACAGTGGAGAAAAAAACTAAAACTCGAGTCGGGGCGACAACAATTGTAGTTATCAATAAGTTCTTTAATCACAATAATTGCTGTCGCCCCAAGTATCGTTTTAGCTTTTCTCCTACGATAACATTGCCTACTCATTTCCTCCTCCGGCAGTAGAAATGACTTACCGTGAAGTCTAAATCATGTCATGTAATCTGAAGACATCATTGAATCTAATAGGAGAATTGGTTTATGGCATAGGCATGAAATCGTACCTATGTTCCCAAATGTAAATATATTTGGCATTGAATTTATGCCAATCTTCATTTGTTCTTCCTCGCAAATCGATCTTATGAAGTTCATCGAGCTCTTGGGGTGACAACGGAATACTTTGCATAAACTCGATGCACGATCGGATTCATGCATCTCGACTATTGCAAAAACTATCAATGATACTTTAACATGCTAGATATTACGATTCGCAAAAAAAAAAAATTGATCGAGATGCATTTCTGAATTCTCGAATCAAAGTATAATTCTAACATCCCTACCCAATCTAGTCGCTCAAATTGAGCTATAAGAGGTTACCACACGAAACTCACAAAACATACACATACTTTAATCATACATGGTGGACCATGCCACTTACCAATATGTGGCGGGTCAATCCAACGGATCGTTCATGTAAGCATTGAAATTCAGATTGCTAAATTGTGGATTATTCTACGGATACAATTTATGCGGAAAGTAAGATGGACATCTAAATTGGTAAATTTATTGCATATACTTAAAATGGCAGACTATTTTGCGGATACCCACACTGTGACAGGTCTCGTGAAACTTAAAACGTGGAACATAATAGAACTAAATTCATTTGTTAATTCACACACATTACATCATGAAAGTCCAAAGTAATTACCTTCTAATTTAACACATTTGTTTACAGATGACCAAACAACTATATATATGTTATTTAGATTGACTTAAATAAAATGAGGAGTCTACTACAAACTCGGCGAATAGTGTGAACTTCTTATTGATCTGACTGCCACACTCTAAACATTAAAAATCTACAAGATAAAAACAATCTAGGCATAAGTATTAAAAATACTTTGTAAGGTTATACAAATTCGATAATTGACTTACCTCATATAATAATTATATGTTAATTTAATATACAAATACAGTTTACCAATTTGCCAATACAATTCGCCAGCAAAGAAGAGTGTTGACTTCATCACATATAGTATATCGACTGCACAACATGATGCAATGACACTTCATATCAAACTTATTCTCATACCTTTTATTGGTGTTGATTCCAACTATAATAGTCAACTCTTTCATTTCTCTTCATTCCTTAACTTGCCAATTTCACATTTCACATGTTTTATAGTACCCGATGAACATTGTAAAAGAACTCAAAATATAGGTATGCTTCACATCAGAGGCTCGTCTAAGCTAATCACTTACATAGGTATCAAGTTACCCGCCTAAGCTAAACATTTATCAACACAATGAAAGCTTGACCAAGGCTGCATATATATGAAAGGTAATTAGTTCAGGTTAAACTTTTGAAACGACATCATATTACCAGTTCAGGCTAAATTTGTGCCACATATTTCTTCGAGTTTGCAACAAATATTGGATCTCGAAATCATCAGAAAATAACATGTAACCATGTGTTTGAGTCTTTTACTAAGTTCATCGGGACACTTTCATTTTGTAATCTCATTCACATTCTTTTGTATCATAATTTGGTATTTCCTCTTTATATGTTTAACAAACCAAATATTCAATTATACAATTAAAGAACAAAAGAAATGAAAGTTAAACAATATTTATATTGTATGAAACAATATTTATATTGTATGAACTTGCTTAGAGTAATTATAACTCGCCACTATAGTGTCTACTCAAAACCTTTTCCTTTATTGCGATCTTCTCTTGGCGGATTCAAATATTAATCTATTACATAGTTTAATTCAATTTTTATCAACCAACATCATTCATTAGCTTATAAAATATATAAGTTAGTTTAATTCTATCACTCAAAATTCCCTTAAGCCTAACAAGTTATGCAGTTGAGTCCCTTTATAACAAAGTTTAAAGAACTCTCAAACTGATTTCGGAAGGTCTATACTTAAGCCCTGATATCCAGAATTAACAAATTTCCATATTACCAAGTGATCCTTTTTCATAACCTCACTTCTAATCTAATCATTTAACACTACCATTTCAAGCATTCAATAATGATAATCTCATGAAATCTTTAACAGTTTTAGAAACGAACACTATTATTAGTTAGATTGAAACACAATAACCTAAAAAAACATAAAATTAATGTACAACATGTTCGATTTAACTTACCATGCAACAGCACAAAGCTTGACCAACTTTCCTAGCTCAATAAAAAAGAAACACAGTGATGGAGATGATGAAGGAAAGAAAATGAACTGCCTCTTTCCATCCACTATGATACGAAATATATATGTCTAATAAATTATTAATTAAGATTAACATCATCATAATTAAGGCCAAAACCTATCAAACCACCTTATATATATAAATGGCTAAATTATCATTTTAGTCCCTACTCGATCAACTTATTATTATTTGCAAAAGAAATCCATAATGGTCACTTCTACCACCTTTATGATTTCAACCGTGTACCATGATCAACTTTCTATTGATCAACTTCCTATCAAATAACCAAACCAGGTTTTCATACAACAATATAATATACTAATAATTATTAAATATTAAACTTGCAAACTTAATTAGTAAACAGGGTTTCGAAACCACCGTTTTCACCATAATTGAAAATGGGTTGTTACAATAACACCCATTCAAACTATAATACGAAATTATAAATTTTACTACGTACCTAATATTAAATTTCAAATACTTATATAAATATTATATAATTGAAAAACTCAAAAGCTAATCTCAACTTTTGATCATTGATATGACAATAATCGGATATCTTTGAGCTCGTCCGGTATACCCACATGACTCGTGTCATTGTTTCACATATTCAAAAAATATGTTATTTCAAAAATATAATGAAAAAAATATTATGATAACTATAGTATTAAATGAATTTTACATTATTACGAGTGAGAATTCATAAGAGGCGTTTACTTGGGGACATATAAATGGTAATCAATATTATACCCATGATTGAAGAAGGAGTATGCAATCACCAATTTTAATTTTTTGTGCTTCTGTTGCTCGAAACATCTCTCAACATAATGTTGCGGATACAACTGATCCCTAACCAAGTTGCCCTGTTTCTTTTAAGTCAGCTAGTTATAGTAGACACCTTAAATGTATCAGATTTCGAGATTTATCTGGTATTAGAAGACCCTCAATTAACCTCAAGATGAATGCTCGCGCATATTATTGTCTTTTAATAGCATTGGCAAAGCTGTTGATATAATTGAAATTGCCTTCTAACAATTTCATCTCTATCTAGCTATCATTAAACTTGTCTGACGTCTTGCTTAATAGTTGTTTGCAAATAGCACTCCAATCCCCAATGCCTACAACCACCACAACGATTGCCCTATCAACCTATAAACTAGGTTGTAATGTTACATCTTCGAGCGTAATTCTATGCTCACCGCATGGAAGATGATATGTGTGTCTCTCGAGTCTCCATCTTTCAACCAAAACACTGATAACTGCAAGATCTAATTTAGTCCTCCCGAGCATGCAATTCTTCAATAACACATGGTGCCCTCACACTTAATTTGTCTATGTACGTCTCGAGAATCTGATCTTCAGTTTGATTATATAAATATAAATTTTTTAAAATTAATAACTTTAACAACTTAATAATTTAATTAACTAAAATTAATATGAATTTCTTACAATTTGTAATTGGATGCCTGAAATGTGTTTGTCATCCAAACGAATAAGCAACATTAACATTTTTAAAATGATAAAAATAAAATAAAACAAAGAAATTATGAAATATAAAATTAAAACAATTAGTATTTGAGTTAAATTGAATGAAAAATTGAGAATAAAATAGTTTAGAGCATTGAGAGAATAATATTTGAATGCAAAAGAAAGAAAATGAGTTGAGTATAAATAACAAATAAACTAGGGGTTAGAAAAAAAATTTGTCGTTTGAATTCGTTTGATGAAAACACATCCAACAGGTCGATTGGCCTATATTTATATGGCCATCGTAAAACTTATTCGGCACCTTCCTAAAAAATGGCTCGCAAAAGTCCTCTTTATAGGGAACGACCATTGACCCTGTGACGACTGGCCCATCCACCGGTAAATTGAGTTGTAAAGCTATGTCCTCGAGTGTGATTGTACACTTGCCGCATGGAAGATGGAAAGTGTGTCTCGAGCTTCCATCTTTCCACCAACGCACTGATAATTGTAGGGTTAAGTTTGTAGCCCTCGAGCATATGAGACACATGCAAGAATCTCGCGTCTTACAAGTAACCACGAATTTTAGTATTTGGGCTCTTTGACAAGTTATGTATGAACTCCTCCAAAACACAATCATTTGCCTATTTATATTGATAAAAAAATTAATTTAAAATATTTTAAAAAATAAAATACTTTAAATTTGACTTAATTGAGTATAACAAAATTTAAAATTTCTTCTTACGATTATCGCTTGAGCGGTGAAAATGAGCTTGTTGTTGAAACAAATCAAAGAGGTTGCCATTTGTGAAAATTTAACCGAAATGAATAATATATGAAATAATTAAATAAGACTATAATATTTTCAAAAAGTGTATTGGAAATTTTAGAACAAAACTTTAGAAAATTAAGAGAGTTGGATTTGAGTGAAAAGAATGAAAAATGACTTGATATTTATAGGAAAAATTATTGTTTTTAAAAATTTTACCATTCTCAATGTTTTAAAAAAACCATTGGTGAAAAGCGCACCCAGCTTGACTCACTTTCACACGCACTATCTCAAAATAACCTACTTTTTTTAATTTAAAAAAAAACCCTGCATATTTACCTTATTTTGCGTAAACCTTTTGTTTATTTGCTGAAAAAACCTTCTAAATACCCAATGCTCTAATTTTGTTTTAACTTCAATTTTTAAGTTTTCAAGCTCCAAGAGTTGCTTAAAAAGTTTGGGTTTTTAATGGAAGTTGTTAAAATTAAGGAGGAGTAAAATTAGATTTGATTTAAAAAAAAATTTTAAAAAAATATCAAATTTTGAGTTAATCGAATTGAGTTATTCGTTTTTTTCGAATCAATTTGAATAAATAATTCAAGTTTCGAGTTTGAGTAGAGTTGAATTTTACAATTCGAATAACTCAAATAATTCAAATAACATAGTGGTGTAAACAAACCTTTGGTCCCTGTCAATTTTGAAAACAAGAAAATTAGTCTCTCCATCAATAAAAAGTACAAAAAAATTAAAATTTATATATATATTTAAAAATTTTAAGATAATTTAAAGAAAGTTAAAATTTAAAAATGTTCTAAAATAATAATTTTGGAAACTTAAATAAGTTAAATAATGATTCAAGTTTATCATCTTAAAACGTTTTATTTTATTTTGAAAAAGTTATTAAATATATATGGTTTCAAATGTATGTATATATTATAATAAGATTTTAATTTGACATGTTAAATTTTTTTAATTTAACTCCATTAGATTTGACTTGATTCAAAAAGAAATTCACATCGAATTAAAATGATAAAATAAAATTCATCATTTTTATTAATTTAAAATTGTTTTATTGGATTCTTTCCAAAGGTTCACTCCTACTTCAAACTTAACACATTTAATATTTTATTTTCACAACCGAATTTCCTCGGTATTTTCTCAAACTTTCTTCTTTTAACTATTAAACCAAAATTACATATCTATGAAAGGAAGTCAAGTGACTTGTACGGATGGTATCCAATTTCTTCATCCATTTAAATTTCATTAATTTTCGTTGACTTCAAACTTAATTACTGGGATTAAATTTGAAGAATTGATTTCCTAATTAATCACATAATTAATATGTGTAGTACTAAAATCTAAAATTTCCAAATTCTTTGTCCACTTAAATTTCTCCAACTTCTTCTAAATGGGTAAAGCCTACTAAAACAATAACTTCTACACTTTTCACTCAACTTAATTGCACTTTTTTTTATGAACCTGACTATTTATATTTTCTTTTACAATATTTTTCAAATAAACCAATATTAATTTAGAGATAAAAATTATGTAAATATATTTATCTCTGACTTTTTTAACAATAAAAATAAGCTTTCTTTTATGACTTTTAAACATCATATAATAAAGTTTTAAAGTCTCTTGAAAAACTAATTTTTCAATGAAATAAATATAATTAATAACGCTTATATAATATTTAATGAAAAATATTTTTATACACAAAATTTAAGTTAATTCTAAAATATTAATTTTATATTTTTAAAAAAATAGAATTTGGTTTAGGTAACTATGAACTTTAAACTTGTATTATATAAACTATTCAAACATTTCGGTTTAAATTGGTTTTAGATTTCTCAATTTTTCTTGTTTAATCTTAAATTTTTTTTAAACAATTTTATTATAGGTTCTGATTATATATACTCTTTTTATTATAATAACTAAAATTACCCATAATCTCTCTTCAGCTCATAATATATCAATGCACTCAAATCAAAGTCCTCTTACACAATAATATTTATGTAGGCTAAAACCACTAATTTTCCGTAGAAAAGGAAACAAGTAAACCAATTCACTCTTCTTTTTGCTAAAACATGAAATAAGTAAGAACATGGGTTAAAACAAAGTATAGCTAACGTATAAATAAAAACAGAAACTCAAAATATATACAACCCATATGTATTCTCCTTTCAACAAGGGACCACCACCCATCAAATTCATCAAAACTTAAGACAAAAGGTTCACATGCATAATAGCATATATATGATTGGTCATAACATATGCTATTGTGTTATTCGGATCTGCTTTAGAGTGAAAATGTTTGAAGCAGTCAATTCCAGTTGCTGGGTTTTGTTTTTTACCAACTTGAAAATCTGGGTTAAACTGTCAGTCATGTTGTTGTATTTCTACACAAGTCTTATTATGTTTTCTTACGTAAGATGTCCCAATTCGTTTCATTTATAGAAAAGAAAAATCCTTGGTTAGATCTTGTGGGTGTGTGGATCTTAATTGATTCCTATAAGTGTGCAGTACTTGTCATTTACTTCAAGGACAAAACGTACGTGATTAGTGGATAATTTATGCTTTTAAAACCCAATTGCTTGACAGCAATCACCAACACCTACTGTGATTAAGACCATAAATATTCTATCATCACTAATAATCAAAATCTAGTTGCTTCAAGCTGTTTTAACTCAAATTTCAGTCTCTAACAATGTTTTTTTTTTCTAAAGTAAAGCAAAAAATTACAATGACGTATTCATAGATAAATTGCCTCTAGTGCTCTCTTCCTTTAGAATTTCTTGTATCTCCATAGGGGTCACCAAATATGTATAAAACTTAATCATTCGATAGGGTTATTTTTGTTAATGCCTCTACAATCTTGTTAGTTTCCTTAGGAATAGATCTCAATGACCACTTCTCTTTATTAGCAATGACTTGTTTTATCTTCTTTATTGAAATAGAGTTGATTCTTTCAGGTTTGTTATCGCTAATAGCTGTTATAACCTCTAGAATTGTATTCTTATTTTTGAAGTATGTGTAAGCCATCCAATATGCCCCAAAGCTCAGCAACTATACCCAAACACTTCCTCAAAAAACGATTATAGCCAAGAATCCAATTCCCCTTCCCATCTTGTATTGAAGCCATCAATAAAGATTGAATTATAAAATTTTGAGTTAATATATAATTTTAAAGGGATTAAAATATAAAATTATTATATTTTAAAGAAAGAACACTCTTACTTGCTTACTTGCTTACACCTCTTATTAGCAAGTGGTTACAATGTCATCTGGTTTGAAGTAAATTTTGATTAACAAGTCGATTTCAAGCTAATACATTCTTTAATTACGGAAATTGCTGCGATCTTGACAAATGAGTCCAAATTTGCAATAAAATCCAGTGATTGATAAACATAAAAACAAACAAAATATTTCAATATATGTATACGTGTGTGTTAAATCTAGTGATGTATATAAATAAATAAACCACCAATAACATCACTTCACAAGATTATAATATATATAGATGATTGATTAGTTTCTTTCATTTGTTTTTGGGCAGACAATGGTCGCAGCTTTAAACATGAAACTGAACTTTCCTTTTTTTTCCATCAAATCAAAATTTTGAGTTACTTCCCCACACGTACCTTAATCAAATTCTTCTTTTTATGAATTATAAATTTTTTTTGTAAAACTCTAACAATAACTTAATTAATATAACTTAAATTTAAATTATATTTGAGATAGTAAATATTTTAACCATCAAATCAATACACGAGATTCATTTATTAAGAATTTAATTGAGGTTGATAATATTCATTAAGTGCCACATTGTGGACTTGGTTCCTCCCAGCAGCTCCACTCAATGTTGTTATTTAACTGTTTTTTTTATCTTTGATGTATAAACTATTTGAAAAATGGAAGTGACAAGTCAGAATTGGGACAAAAAAGAAAGGCACTTATGTTGGGAGGTGGGGTGTGCTGCAGGTATATACACATGTTACTTCAACAATTTTCATTTTTGGGTCTCTTATTTATTTTTTTGACATTTACCCATCGCCTTGCCCTTGCCTCCCACTACTTTATAAATTATAATGCTAAACCTTTTTTCCGGGGGGTAAAAAGCTTCCAACCATACAACTTGGAAATGCAACAAATTATTCGAATCCTACCAAGAAAGGATGGTTGAAAAATATCCTCAATTAAATATATATATATATTAGAATGGAAGGGAATGATTTGATTTTAAGATATTAAAATTTGTAATTAGATTTTATATTTTACGTAAATTATAAATTTAGTATCTGTATTTTAATGTGATCATTTTTAATCCTCATAGTTTTAGAATTTAAAAATTTTAGTTAGATCAAATCATAGTTATTAAATTCATTAAGTTTTGTTATTTTTTAAAATTTGATGTCTCAAACATATTATCACATGTGTAATGCTATATTTGTTTGTTATTTTCACATATTACTTATAAAAATTCAGTTAACAAATTTAACAACAATCATTTGCATTAAGACTAAAATTTTAAAATTTAAAAAAAATATAGCTTTCTGAATGTGACCCATTAGTGAACGTTGACTAAATCTATAACTTTACGCATAATGCATGACTAATGACATAATTTAATCAAACAGATTTAAGTGTTACTATTGGGTTAGGACTAAAATTTTAAAATTAAAAAAGTATAAGACTTAAAATAAATTAAAGTAAAGTACATGTATTAAATTCATAATTTCTACAAAGTATAAGGTTAATAGCTCTATTTGAACATTTTAAGACATCTAATCTAAGGCTAACCATTGAAAATTCAAAATGCTTAACCTAGCTATTATATGTCATAGAAATGACATTTAGGTTAGTGGAACTCAATGAGTCTCTAAGGATTATTAGAGTATTAATTATTTTTTTAAACTTAAAATTTTTTTATTAATAATAATATCAATATTAATTAAACTATACTGTACTCAAGAAAAAAGAGTTTTTCTCCTTTAATTTTCTAATAAGGTACTAATAAAATTGATCTATACTGCATAGTTATTAATGCACGATGAAGATAGAGTTTAGGCCTTTCTAAGGCTACTCGGCCCAATACATCCAAATTAGACTATACTTGAATAGGGAAATTTTGATTTAAGATTGGTCTGGTTAGGCTCAATTCTTATTTATTAATTTAACTTATAAAATTAAATATGAGAAAATATTTTCAATAACCTCTCCATCGAGATCAACTATATGGAGAGCAATTCACGTTTGAAATAAGTTGGAATATTTTTTATTTAATAATAACTATTGTATTATGTTTTAAGGGATGTTTCACGAAAGATGTTTCACACAGTATTGTTTAACTAAAATAGAAGAAATGGATGTAACCTCAAAATATGTCACGGTTGTTAGGAGCTTAGCTTGGTGGATCAAATATGGAGGTAGTTATAGATTTCTTTTTAACATTTTTTCTGGAATGCTGAGTGCTTCTCCCTTATTTTAGAAACATTGTGAGCTTTTCTTCATTATTTACCATTAACAACAAATCCCTTCACCATTCTTTTTTAACTATTAATGCCATTGTAATTGAAAATTAATTCCATTGCTCCTTATTGTCAACTTTGTGACTCTCATTCTTATATAACACTATAAATAGCAGCTTTTCACAACAAGTGAAGGGACTTTTTAGTATTTGAAATCACTTTCTAAAATCCTCTCAACTTATTCCTTTATTGAGCCTGATTGTTAATCACATTTCCCTTTCACCACCATACCAACCACCACCCGTCATCACGCATAATGTTACTGGATATATTTCACTCTTTCTCTCAACCTTCGTTTGGTACATTTTATTCACTTGTTTATAACATTTTTTCTCCCCACAGAAAAACTCTCTAGGTAGACATATTTCTATGATATATATAGTATTCAGTAAACCTGATATACATGTTTTTGTGTTAGATTGAAGCTGCCTTTGTAAAAGAAAACACAAATTATAGCATTTGGGGACCCTTGGCAGTGCACATATTGACAGCTTTAACTCATCCCTTTCCCATACCTTTGGATTCGATTCTCACTTTGTAAATGATAAAATACGAATAAAAACATAATGATAAACATAACCTTATCACCCTCTTTACTTTGGAGTGAAATATCATAATCAAAATCATAACGAGCAGTCATCAGAAAACAAAAGTATCAATGTATAGCATATTCTTAAAATTTGTTCAAGGATTAATGGAGCTAATCCCAAACATGACAAAGAAAGGAGAAGTCAAGGATTGAAAGCAAGGTAGCAAACGTTGAAAAAAGAACATAATATAATCAGTCCATATTTTAGGGGATTTGGTTGTTGAGACACCAAATATTTCTAGATTAAAAACATTTTTCTTCTGGGGTAATCTCTAATGTAACAAACAAGACAATGATTGCATCATCCATTTGACACCGCTATAAAGGAAATTAGCAATAACTAGGTCTAACTCTTCAAAGGTGTTACAGTACAACAATCAATGCATGATGAACCAGCTAGTATATTAAAAAACAATAACAACAATAATAGAAGAAGATAAAAAGAAACACAAATAATTAATGAGTAGCTCTAGGTGGAGCAAAAAGTGGTCCACTCTTTACTTGCTGTTATATTTCTGTAAGTGTAGATGGCAGAACAGAAGCCAAGCTTGTCCAATTCACATTAATGTCTTGAAGGGGCAATGGCAAAGCATCAGTATTTAGTCAATTTTGTTGAATACACTTTTTTTAGAAGGGGAACGGGGGCATGGGTTTCCCAAGACGAAGAAAGTGAGTGAAGAACCGATAAGTTGATAACGATAATGCTCCACTATGTCTGGTTCTTCCACAATGTCCCCTTTGGATTCCTATTTCCATACGGTTCCTTCAAAGTCAAACCACCCCTCGGGTCCTATGTTAACCCAACACTGATTAAGACACCCATTTTCTTATTTGACTACACAAACTCAACAATCTTCACTTGTGTGTTTTCCTTACTGTTAACTAAGCTTGTCCTTTTCCAACCAAGATTGTCTTTATGGCGGTTGGGTCGATATGAAGCAAAGATTTCATTTAAAAAAGTTGATAAATGATACGAGTCTAAATCTTATAGTAAATACAAAATTAGGCATTTCCTCCATCATTCAATATATCACAGAATTTACAGCAATGATTTAAAATTACTACATTTGCTTTTCTCTTTCTAGTGAAATTCATCGTCTCGAAGCCTAGACCTTCTTTTTCCCGGATTCCAACTCGTGTCTTCTCTGCCATCTCCATCAAGCATAACGAGTCAGCATTCTGCTCAGGTATTCGTACGTTGCCTCACCTCATTGTATCGCCAATTTTAACCCATCACGAATAATTTTTGAAAAGAAATTATAACCCCGCCAACATACCTTGTGATTTACGGTAAGTGAAAGCTCCCCGACTCGGCCAAACTCATTGGTTTCAACTTTCGTCAGTATTGTATAATTAATTCTTCACTCAAACTAACTCGGAACTGACTCAGAATAGCCTCCCCGGGTAAGAATCAAAGACTTTTCCTTTCTCTTTCCAACTGTTTCTTTGGTTAACACATTGTTTTTCCGTGAAGTAACGGTCGAGATTCTATCCACGTATCGAGCTTACTCCTGATCCCCGAGTGACACTTATCTTTAAAGTCTTCGATGTTCAGGAACCTATCGGAGTGACCCGACTCTGAACGGGAAATAAACCGGATCACTTCTTCGAAAACGGACTCGTCGCAGGGGATCGTCAATGGGCCTTGGTTGCTAAACCCATACTCTTCCTCTGCTTCGATAAGGAATTTCCTAAAGACGGGATGGTTCAGGTACGTCACCCGCACCACGAATCTCCTGCAACTCCTCCCCACGCAGACCGCCACATGTCCCGCCGGCACATCAGACGGAATGCGGCTGGCCGACATGCGAGCCTTGTTCCTCCACCGCAGCAGCATTTGCCTGAGCCTCACAATGTAGCGGATTTTGCTGCATTTTCCGAGTCCCGCCGACATCTTCCCCGGAAACTAACAATTCAAAGGAAAAAAAAAACAAGTCTTGTTTCAGAGTTGAAAGCTTTTGTGAGGGGAAAAATAGTGGTTTTGGAAGAGGATTTTATAAAAGGGGAAAGTACGCTATCTGTCTGCTGTTGATGAAGCAAGTAAAAAGCCCAAATGTCTTTTAGCATTGGATAATACAGAAATTATCGCTAATTATTTTTTAATAAATCGAGTACCTTTTCTTTTCAAAAATAATAATTACAAGCATGAAATTGAAAAAAAAAATTATTAATAGCATCCCGTTTAATTTTGGTTGAGTTTTAACTCGATTAATATTAATATTATTGTTTGTATAGGAGTTCGTGAGTTTGAATATCCTGAAATATATTTATTCTCTTATTTACGAGTTAAGATAATATTATGGGTTGTTCTAAATATTTTATAAAAATACTTCAACGTATTTGAACTTACATCTTTCTACACTATGAACAACACTGATGTCAAATGTATAAAGACTCAATCAACAATTCAATTTGTAATCTTAAAGTTTCTCAATTTCGAAAATTAAATAAATAAAATATTTTTAGACACAATGTAAAACATGACATATTTAATGCTGAATATATTTGAGAGGTCCTTTTATTAGGGATTTGATCAAGTTAGTCCTTTGACTATTAAATGGATCGATTCAGTACATGTACTACTAAAATAATCAAATAAAGAAAAATTGGAACAGAGTTAATATTTACTTTTTAATAGATTTAATTTTTTGTCAGTTTTTATAATTTTGTAAATGAATTTTCTTTACTTAGAATTGAACTGCAATTGAAGAAAATAATTTCGAAAGCTTTTTTTATACAATAAATATTAACTCTATTCTAATTTTTCTTTATTTAATTTTTTTAATAGTAAATATATTAAATTGATTTATTTAATAATAAATAGATTATTTGATCCAACTTTAATAATATCTAACGAAGTCTTAAGTACTTTAACCCATATTTAAATACAATTTAACATCCATAAAAAAGTTGTTAGGATTTATTTTTAAGAAAATATAAATGGATAAGAAATTTAAGATATTTCAAAAATACAAGAAAAAAAACAAAATTAATGATGCAAATTAACATTTTGTATGAAAAGTTTCCAAATTTGCAATTTAGATTGAGAAGATAGATGTGATGTATCTTTAAAGAAAGATTTGCTTGGTTTTGATACATTGAACACTGAAAATGGTATGTAGATTACATCATGTGAGGGTTACAACTAGTAATTATATAAAAAAATTGGTCAGTGGGAAACCTTTTATATTTTATTTTTTTTAATCAATGTGACCTGGAAATATCTATATATATTTTTCATTTTGCTTTTTTTTTTGTTACATAAAAGGAGTAAAATTATCAAATTTTTTTAACATATAATTAATGTAGATATACAAACATAAATGTAGAGAAGAGGGTAACATGCTTAGCAAACAAAAACTATAGTTGGAAGAGTGCTTGAAATTATGGTTAATTATTCTATAATGAAATTAAAAGTGCGTAAACGTGAAGATGAATATTGAGATTGGTTATATAGTTCAATTTTTGTCTACATCAATGGAGTCTTGCCCAAAACAATAATCAACTATCTTTCTCATGAAATAACCAATTATTTGAGTTTTAATATCAACTAACTCTCACCCATTTAGCGATGTTACCGTTGTACAAAGAATAAGTCAATCTCTAACTAAACCTCTCCCTCAAAAGTTTAATTTTGCAATACAAGAGACTTTTTTGATTGCTTAAAAAAATAATGCACATATAAGATGTTTTTAACTTGAACAAATTTGTGTTCTCTCGGAATATTTTTAAGTTAGACAAAACTTAAGTTTATGTACTATTTAAGTTTTGATTACATAAAAGTTAGAATATAATTCATTTTTATTAAGTAAAGCTAAAAATCAATATAAGATAATTTTGATGTAATTCCATAAGAGCCTTGATATAATCCAATGCCTTTAAATATGGAGAGTGATCTTACTTGATCTTCAAGTAACCATTTTTCAAGTTTTCAACCTTAACTCAATTGGTATTCATATTTATAAAGTAAAACTAAAAATCAACATAAGATAATTTTGATGTAATTCCATAAGAGCCTCGATATAATCCAATACCTTTGAACATGAAAAATGACTCTACTTGTTCATCAAGTAACCATTTTTCAAGTTTTCAACCTTAACTCAATTGGTCTTCATATTTTGAGTTTTAATTCGCTCAAATATCTTTAATGATGAAAGTGTAATAATAATGTAATTGGGCACACTGTATATCTTATGAAGTGTGTTTTTTAAATAATAATAATAATTATTTTTTTGAGAAATGTTAATCGATTTTTGTTGAAGAGAAGGTATAATCTCTTTCTTTCAGTAGTTATTGAAAATAAAATGTAGCCTAATAAAAACGCACCGCCCCACATGCAAAAGGTGTAGTGAAATGAAGAAGATGCATTTGTTTCTTAAAAGGCATTTATATATTATATATCTGACCAATTGACATGCCCCATCTTTAATTTCCCAAACAAGTCCCTCCCCCAGCCCAACTTCTCTTCTAAATTTACTATCAAATATGAATGGATTTTAAATAAGGATTTGTCGTCTCATATATAGGACTGAAATTGAAAAAAGTTATATTAAGTATTAGAATAAAAAAAATCAAAATTTACTTTTTTAGATGAAATAAATCCTTTATATATATTTGATCTAGAATATTGAATTACAATCTCTAGATAATTTTTTTTTTCTGTCCAGTTTTATTTCAAAGATTGTCTAGACTTGATTTTGGGTATATGCAAATTGCTTCAAAAGTCGTTAAATTTGATCTTGAAACTTCAATTGAGTTTTGATCCAATGTTTGTCTAGACTTGATTTTGAATTGATGCGGGTTGCTTTAAAAGTTAACAAGTCTTAATGTTGAAATTGAGTTTGAAAAGATGCTTGCTTCAAAATTGGATTTGTGTTGGATTCAAAGGACTTCAAGAATTGATCTTAAATTAATGAATTTTAAGGTCATCTAAAGTTGATATGAAAACACAAGTTTCTTCCAAACTTGATATTGAATGGATGGTTGATTCATCCTTAAAAGAATTCTAGACTTGATATTAATGAACATATCTGATCACCTTTTTATTGATCAAACAAAATAAAAAAAAAAGCATTCTTCAAAACTAATACGTTGTTCTTTAAAATTTTTGAGTTTTAATCCTAAACTCCTAAACTTGTGTATAAATTTCTAACAGTCGGGTAAAAAAGAATTTATGTATAAATTAACATATTTTATTTGAGTACTCTTTTATTATTATTTATATGATATTAATTTAAATTAACATGCAATAAAACAATGTTTAAATAATATAATTTCTTTATGGTATTAAAAAATAATTTTTATTTATCTCTAATTAAATTGAATTACACTTTATAGATTGAAAATTTTGCATGCTCAACTTTGTTTTATATTTTGGAATGCAGTTGAATGGTGAAGATGGATGCATGATGCATGTTATGGATCCCCCCAAAAGTCATACTTAAAAAGTAAAGATCGTTTATTTTGTATTTTTGCAAAATGTTTTAGAATTTTAACCCAGATTTTGGGAATATTTATTATTTTATTTTCCCTTTTTGTTAACAAATGTTTTGAATCATCAGGATTCATGAATAAATATACATAGACTTTTAATTTTATAATGTATCACGGAAGATGTAAAAAAACCAGGCTCCTAAGTGGACATAAAGTGGCGGAGATATGTAACAATCGAGGAATACCGTTGTCCCATGTCAGTGTCAGATGCTGACTTGGCACTGTGATTCAGATAGAGCGGGACCCACACGCCCCCAAATCAGCCAATAAGAGATCACTATATTTTATGTGGCCGGACAGAAGCGAAAAAGGTGAACGAGGGAGGTTACTTTTTTGGGGAAAAAGTTGGTGTCTAGGTTCGTAGCCGCTTAGTTGTACTGAAATTTGTCACGGGCCTCACGGGCCTCACGGGCCCCATCCCCCGTTACCATTATAAATAATTATTTTCCAAATATTTATCAATAATCCAAACACTATAAATAGAAGTAATGTCATCAGCTTTATCTATATGTCACATGTTATGTTTATTTTTAATCTTTATATTTTAATTTAATATAAATTGATTTTATATTTTTACAATGATATTAATTAGTTAAAATAGTTTTTTAGTCATTAATCTAAATAATTAATATCTTTAATTATATTAATTAAAATAGAAAAAAAAACTATTTCGACATTTTTAAATAGGAAAGAGTACTTTTACTTTCTATATAAAAGAAAAGTTGTAAGCCTTCTCTATATGTAACCGTATTGGATTTAAATTTTGTAATGAAAAAATTGAAATATTAACCATTTTGGTATACTTACATTTAAAATTTAGTCTTTTTAACTTAAACTACTAATATAATATAAAAGGAATGTAATGGGCATTCCTTTTGTGTCACAACCTTTTACTCCTTTTTAGATCATATAATAATGGTTGTAGAACCCATATTTTGCCCAAGCCTTAAAATAAATAAACCAAATTTTAAAAAAAAATAAAAAAAATCAAAATGCCCATTAAAAGTCCATTTACAAACAAAGCTATCAACCCAATTACAACCCAAAAATTAAAACCTAAAAGAAGCCCAAAAGCTTAGAAACCCTAGCCCACAACCTATTTTCGGAAATTAGAAACTCTAGCCGCAAGCCTCAACCACCCACTTCCAACCACTACCAAGTGGCACATGCCTCCACCACCGTTTGCCTGCCATACAAGAAGAAGAAAAGATAACAAATATATATAATAAAGTTTGTAAATGGCTATAAAGGCCATACTAGAACCGATTGTAAGATGGGGGGATCGATGGTATTTTGAGGAAGAATCGATTGTATTTTGGGGAGAGAAGAGATTGTATTAGAAGGGGTTGTATTACAGAGACTTTTGAGGAGAAATCAAAAGGAGAAAACAAGTTCAAAAGGTGTTTGTCCTTATTTTTATTTTTTTGATCTTCTTTCTATTCATTCGTTTTATCTATTTTACAAATATTTTTAACAAAGAAAAAACTTATAAAAAATATAAAAAAAGGGAAAGAGGGAAGGATCTTACCGGTGTTCAGTTTTCCAACATCGTGGACGACCGGGAAGCCACCGCCGAGGATCGGTGGCCGGAAATCGAATGGATTCTTGAGTTCTAGGGTGTTTCTCATTAATTTTTGAAGGTTTTTGGGTCATTTTAACCCCAAATCCGGGCTCTACTCGAGAAAAGAAGCGAAAAAGGGCCTCGAAAGATTTTTCGGTCACCGTGGACGGCGGCGCCGCCGTCGGTGGTTGGTGACCAGCGTGATGGTTGATGGCCGGTCCGATGACCGGAGGAGGGGAAGGGTTGAGAGAGTTGAGAGCCTTCTCTCTATTTTGAAAAATGAATGTAGGGTGGTAAGGTGGTGTTTTAACTCTTTTTTTTGTTGTTTTTTTCTTAAAGAAAAAGTTTTTTTTATGATAAAAAAAAGAGAAAATAAAGTATGGTTTTAATTAATAATAAAAACAAAATAGTATGGGGGAATAGTTTTAATTAATAATAAAACAAAATAGTGTGGGGGAGTAGTTTTAATTAATAATAAAACAAAGTAGCATGGGGGAGTGGAATCAACTTTTTTGCTTGGGACCATGCATGTTACCTTTAATTGGGTAATTTGCGCAATTGGTCCCCTCCTTTGTGCTAGCCTTCAATCGGGCCATATTTAAGTTTTATATTATTTTAAATTGGCCCTGCAGTCTGTGTGCTATTTCAATTTGCCCCCTTTGCGCGGTATTTTAAGATTTGGGGCATTTTTAATTTTAGATCTCGGACATTTATACGCAATTAATTTTAGCCCAAAATTCTGTTTCAATAATTTGTTTTACTTGTAAGTTATCTCTTGGATTTTGTTTCTTCTCTCAATTAAGTTTCAGTTATTCTTTTTAGAATAAACATGTTTCTACATATTATTTTGATTTCATACTTTTGTAATTATTATTTTTCTCTTTTCTTTTTTTTTCACGTGCATACCTGTTTATATGAAATACCTTTATATTATTATTACTACTATATGTATATATTTATAATATTACTAATAGTTTATTTTTTACATTATTATGTATATACCATGTAAATATTTTAATATTATATTATGTATACATTATATATATCTCTTTTAATATTGTATTTTTATTGTTTTGCATATACCCTAATATTATATCGTTTATATATATTTTTTTATTTCCCATATTATCTTACTTTATATATTTTTAACTATATCATGTATATGCTACTACTATATATCTATTTATGTAGTATTATTAATAGTTGTTTCTAATAGTATGATTATTTCTAATATGTATATATTATGTATTTACCTTCAATATTATATATCGTATATTTCTAATACTATTACGTTATTACTACTATTACTACTATTATTATATTTTTACCCATTACTCTTTAAATACACTTGTTTTACCTTTTACTCTTCACTCACTATATATATTGTTTACTTATCTATATATTCACATACATATATATAATTTCACACATCATTCCAAAATTTTTATTTGTATTATTACTATTAATATTATTATTATCTTCACTATACTATCATTCTTTAGTCTTACATAATGATTGTTTATTAATTACTAGTTTTTTTAATCTCGAATATTTCCTAGCTTATTTGTTATTATCTTTTTATTCGTTTTATTCATTTATTTGTTACCTCGAAATAAGATTTTTTGCAAATAAGGCAATGCTTGGTGTTTGAAAATTTCGAGAAAGCAGTGCCCTAACTTATTGGGTTGCCACTTTTCTCGTTGAATTCGAATAATTAAGTACCCTTCTAAGTTTTTAGAGGTTTTCTAAATGCAAGCCACTATCTTGGAATTTCAAAGCAATATGTCCTAACTTATTGGATATAGCGTTTTGCTGTTTCGAGATAGGAATTTCAAAAAAGGGATAACTTAATGTCAATACTTTGACGCTAGTGAATCCCAATTTTCAAAGTTAAAATATTTTAAAGAGGACTACATCTTAATTTTTTTTTCTTTCGACATTAAAGACATTTGATAATCAATTAGGTACCAATTTTTGGGCGTTACGAGGGTGCTAATCCTTCCTCGTACGTAACCGACTCCCGAAGCCGTTCTTTTATTTCGTGGACCAAAACTAATGATTTTAAAACAAAATGTTTTAAAGGTGATCCAATCACACCTAAAAAGATTGGTGGCGACTCCCGTTTTTGTTTTTTAAAATCGATTCCCATTTTCCAAAACTCAATCTGATAATGGTTTCGACAACTTGGCGACTCCACTGGGGATGTAATAAGAGAGTTAGGCCATGTAATTGATTATCTCTTGTCTTAATGTCAGAAATTAAAAAATTTAAAATTTAATCCTCTTTGCATTACATGTGTTTGTATTATTACATGCTATATTTTGATCGCATTGCATTTTACATGACCGTTGTGGTCACACCCTTAAGTGGGAGTGAGAAGCTACGCCTTCGTGAGGTTTTCGCCTCCGTGCAGGATAGTGGATCACTTTCGGGATACATCCGTACCTATGGTTTCGTGAGATTTTCATCTCCGTGTAGCCATAGGGAAATGTATTCCCCTGAACTGAACTCGATTCAAATGAGCCTATAATGGGTGAGGATCGAGGAATCTGCTGGTTCGGGTACCTCAAACTTTAGAACCAACCCCATGTCGAAGGACCGTATAAGCCCAACTTAGACATTACCCTTAAAGTTATCGTTGAAATTTATTGATATTATGTGATAGTGACTATCTCTTTTCTTTTGCTTGCATGTCATTTTGCATTTACAAAGATTTCGGTTCATGGTCAGTTTCTAAGTTAGGAAGTTTTATTATGGAGAACGAACTTCTTGATAAAGTGGAAGGCAATGTTAACGTCCACAGATGGTCCGAGCAAACTCAACTAGAAAAGGGAGACAGTATAGCTATAGGATATGTGTCGGAGCTGCCAGATTATACTCGTATAAGTGTCACACAGAATAATCTCCAAGAGCTTAAGGAAATTTAGGATCAGTGGGGCAAAGAGACTAAGCAATTATTCTACGGTAACTATGGAGACTTACCTTACTTGCTTGATGTTCAGATAGACGAGCACTTATTCAGAGCCCTTGCTCAGTTTTAGAACTCGGCGTACAGTTGCTTCACTTTTGGGGAAGTAGACATGGTACCTACTGTGGAAGAGTACACTGCTTTACTTCGTTGTCCCCGGTTTCAGAATGATAGGATCTATTCTCGAGCTCCTTGTGTCCCTACCTTTTGGAAGAAATTGATGATTATTACGGGGATGAGCGAGCAGTGGGCCACAGCCCGAATTAAAGAAAAGGGTGAGTGCAAGTGCATTTCGTGGGATGCTTTGAAAGATTTGATTTTGACACACCCTGTTGAGACAAAAAAGATAGATGTTTTTGCCCTAAGTTTATATGGATTGATGGTCTTCCCTAGGGCTTTGGGATATGTGGATAAGGCAACCACGGATCTTTTTCATCGACTCAGTAAAAAGGTCACTTCTGTCCCTACAATTTTGGCGGAAACATTTAGGTCTTTAGGTGCATGTAGGAGGGCTGGTGCTGGCAGGTTTATAGGGTATGCTCAGTTGCTTTTAGCTTGGTTCTACAGTCATTTCCGGCTGATAGATAGGGTGGTTTGTCAGGTTTACTTTGAGGATTATTCACCGTTGAAAGATATAGTAGCTTCAACCAATAGAGTTGATGTTCCAGAAGAGAATTGGATAGCGTTACTTCAGAACCTTCAGTCGAAAGATGTCGAGTGGAGGGCTCCGTGGATGATGCCTGGTGAGGTTCTTTACCTATGCAGTAGTTTTGATTGGGTAGATTTGGGGTGCCATTGGCTATGCCCCTTTGCTCGTACTGAGGCAGCATGGATTGAGACAGTTCATACCAGCGACTCAGGGGTTAGCTTAAAGTGAGTTTGTATATAGAGGAGCCGATTACAAGAGGAGGGTTAGTGAAGTTTCTAGTGCTTGGAAGAAGACTTGTCGATTGAGAGGAAAAGCTATTAGCCCCGCTACGACACCGGAATACATAGAATGGAGAGGTAGAAGAGTTAATGATAATATCCCTAAGCCAAGTATGGAAGGAGCTCGACCAATGGAGGAATATTTGCAAGTAAGGCCC